>NC_065423.1:7638594-7944477 GCF_024362695.1 Pectinophora gossypiella
AATCGATTTCCGTAACCAAAGAATGATAAAAAAAAGGAAAAAGCGAACATCGGTTAGACTAGGATAGAATATTTATAAAAATTATAAGTTGGGGACTTATTTATAGGTACGTATTTAAAATTAATCATTAATTATTGTTTACTAGTCATAATCAGCCTATATACGTCCCACTGCTGGGCACAGACCACCCCTCAATCAACCGGAGGGGGTATGGAGCATGCTCCACCACGCTGCTCCACTGCGGGTTGGTGGAGGTGTTTTTACGGCTAATAGCCGGGACCAACGGCTTAACGTGCCCTCCGAAGCACGGAATCATCTTACTTTTTCGGACAATCAGGTGATTCAAGCCTGAAAAGTCCTTACCAAACAAAGGACAGTCTCACAAAGTGATTTCGGCAATGTTCCCATCGGGAATCGAACCCGGACCTCCAGATCGTGAGCCTAACCACTAGACCACGGAGGCTGTTACTACTAGTACAATATACGATTTCCTTAATTAAGTATAACAGATCACACTCATTGCTATTTTTGCGAATTCACTCTTACACAATGAAAATAGAAAACCAAGAATAATAATTATAAAGTTCAGTTTTTTTTTTTTTTATTGCCGCCGTTTCTCTTACACGGCTTTCGCTAGCCAGACTCTATGGTGTAGGTATGTATTTCAAAACCTGCAGCCAAAAATACTCGATACCGAAATGGCTGTAAGGTTTAAAATTAGCGAGTAATTTGATAAACATATCAATCAGTGTAGAGCGCAAATGCGGCGTTGACTGAGTTAGCTCGAGATTCATTGCTGCCTTCAGCTCGATTGACAACTCACGTACCTACCTGCTCACGTCGTGGGAAGTATGTTGAACAGGTGGTGGAATGAGTAGGAGACAGTCTTTAATATTATAACATAACATACCTAAACAGCTCATACATGTCCCACTGCTGTGCACAGGCCTCCCCGGAATCAACCGGACGGGGTATGGAGCAGACTTCATCACGCTGCTCCACTGCGAGTTGAGATGTTTGGGTGTTTGGATTATAATCTTTCTTATTCTCTCACGCCTATTTCTCATATCTTTTGAAATCGGCCCTCCGTCTACTTCCACCACTCCGGCCGTTGCTGGCACAACAATCAGAGTGGGCGTTACGTTCGTCCGTTTTTTAATAATATACTTAGATAGAAAAATAGAAACAAAAAAATCACCTTAAGCATCGGGACACCATAGAATAAGTTTATCCTGTAAATGTCTTGTAAGTTTGTGTGCAATAGTGTGTTACTATTATTTGTATGTCGTTTCCATATCTCGGGCCTATAGAGTCCCGGACTTTTGGAAGGCGTGCGTGGGGCCGAAAATCTAAATGTTGTGCGACACCAACCGACGATTATCCCTATATGCACTATGGGAGAGTGCACCCAAAGACAATCCTCGGTTCGTGTAGGACTATTTATTTATTTATTTATTTATTTTATTTATTTATTTAAGATACACCATCGGTATATACATAAAAATTACATGAATAAAATTCAACGGACAATGACCGTATGTTATACCATTACAGGCGTATACAACATTCAAGACTATTGCAGATTATGGGAACAACGGGAACTGGGCTATTAAGTTGGGGGTTATTATTATTAAAAGCAAGAAATGAGTTTATGGAGGAAGCAAGAGAAGTATGTCACGATCGAAGCAAATGGAATTCCGTGGTCGCTGCCTGCCCCAATGGGAAATAGGCGTGATAGCATCACCTGATGCAAAAATTGTAGTCCTTGGTCTCGATTTGGTCTAATTTCTAATTAGTCTACTTACAACCCATATGCTCATACGCATTATTATTTCGCGGTGTAGACTACAGCGGGTAGCGGAGCGATAGCGGTGGCGGCGCGTGAGTGGAATAGACAAGTGATCACCTCATCGTACGTAACATTAGTCTATTATGTTAGAAAGGACACAAACCTTCTGTCGGATTTCACAACATGTCCGCGAAGACAAGCGAACGTGTTCTATGTTTTTTATTCGCTCCCAAAACAGCATAGAAGATTAATAATAATAAATGAACTTTATTGAGCAAAAAAAAAAACAATATGAATTTGAATCCATGTTTGGATCATAAATGATTATCACGTGCTCAGCGGTGAAGGAAACATCGTGAGGAAGCCCACATTCCCGAGAAATGCATTTTCGGAGGTATGTGACCTAACCTGTATTGAGCCGGTTTTCGCGGGTTGGAAGGTCAGACAGGCAGTCGCTTCTGTGAAAAACCGAACCTGTCAAAATGTTCAGATTAGGTAAGCAGACCCTGTGAAAAATGGGATGATGCTTGGGAGATGATGAACTTTATCGAGCACACCGGACACTTAGTACAGAAACAAGCAAAAATAATGACAAGCTCAACAGGCGGCCTTATTGCTAAAGCTGCAATTTCTTCCAGGCAACAATATGCCTTTATCTTGTTTGTAAGCAGGGTTGAATCATGATGGTGACTATGATGCCACCTTAATGCCGCCATTTCCGCTTCCGCCCCCTGTTAAAGACACAGCCTAATACCAACTGTTGCCTCGTATGACAAATTGTTGCATTTGCCAGACACGTCTGCCAAGTCTCCAGTTCAAATCCCACCTGACAGTATCACAAGTAGTTTAGATATTAAAATAGTTAAGGAAAAAACAAGCCTACATCATCAGTTCAAGATGGTTAAACTTCAAAAATAATATCGTCCTATAATAGTGGAGTCAATGAAGGGTTTCACTTCTAACTTACCAGGGACAGGTCCGAATTTGATGATTTTTTCTTTTGTAGGGGTAATTTTTTATATCATTTAAAATTAAAAACCTCTTAAGTGGCGCAAATGAATATTTGATCGAAATATCCGCCTTTATTGGCTCCACTAATAAGTATTTCAAAATAATATTTGCATTCAACATAACATAAGCTCGATGACTATATCACAATTGGAGTATTCAGAGGTACATCCGTCGCAAGATGAACTATGTACCCGCACTCTGTTAGAACAACGTGATAGGTTGGATGAGCCTAATCGCCTGTATCGTATTAGGACTCTGAATAGTCACTTCGTGATCCCTAGTTTTTTAGGACATTACAGACTGATCACCTGATTGTCCGAAAGTAAGATATTTCCGTGCTTCGAAAGGCACGCTAAGCCGTTGGTTCCGGTTATAGCTTACTGATGTAAGTATCTGTTACATGAGTCACGTCAGAGGCCTTTGACAGCTCAATAATAACCCTCACACCAGGGTTGATAAGGTTGGTAATCAGCCTCACAACCCACACGATAGAAGAAGTAGAAGAGACTCATAGTCCGTATTCACAGTGGCTGCAAGTCTTCTGATTACTTGTGGCTTTGCCCACCCCATTAGGGCTTACGGTCATGAGCAATATAATGTATCCACTTTAGGACTCTGTCGCACTAACATATTTGACATTTAATGAGACTTACAGTTCAATTTGTCAAAAAAGTTAATGTGACATGGTACCAAAGTGTATACATATTAATGCTGGTGACCGTATATGTATTTTGCAAGTACACCCTGCACGCGTATGCTTCAAGACAACGACCCGGCTTCACGGCTATTTCAGTCCAGCTCGCGTCATATCTGCATCATTTTACTCATGTCGAGAGGCACCTACTTAAAAAGGACATGTTTAGAAGGAAGAAATACTTTCATCTTGACAATTGACGAATCACACATGATCACTAATTTAAGACCCACGATTTTGTCGATATAGCATCCAACCAACCAATTGACGAGTAGGTTCACGAAAACGAATCTTCCGAATACATCCCGCTTAGGGACGGTACTGAAAAGTATCGGCGTCCGAAGGACGTATTATACGATCTCGACGACCCGATTACTCTAGCCATAGAGTAATACCGACGGGATACCGACCCCGCCGGCGTGGTCGACGATTTCCCTCAATCAGCGCTTATCGCTATCGACCCACTAGGGTTGTTTAATACTTTCAAAGATTTTTCCTCTCAGACGACGACGCCCTGAGCCGAGGTTCGCGCCCAACTGGGCACCCTCAGGCCTGTTGTCTTAAACGTTGTACCGGTTGAGACCCTTCAGCGCTCCCCATTTGTCCGGCCAAATAGTGAATGCCATCTGCGGCAAATCTACAGTAAGTCACGTCAAAAAAAAAGATGGAGGAAGTATTAAAGTGCTTTTTCAAATCAGAATCAAATCAAATATACTTTATTGTACACAAACAAAACATACAAACATTTAGCAACAGTACAAATGGGCGACCTTATTGTTCTCAATTTCTCTTGAGATTGAGTATAATTTCTTTGTACATTCTTGTCATTACGTTTCAAAGCAGTATATAAGGCGAAGGTTGTTGGTAGAGCTGGCAAAAGAAGATCTAGAAGTGCGTACATTGACCAAATATCTATATAAAGGGTTCTTTATTTTATCATAGCATTAACTACTGGGCCGGACAAATGGGGAGCACAGAGCACTGATTCTGGCCAGAAATCTAACCTATCCTCGTGCAGACCAGATTTCCAGAAGCAGTATTTAAACAACGGATTTTGGATATAAAACGACTATCCAAAACCATATTATTTTTTGCAACAGAACAGAGAACCTAGCCAAGATACAGTTAGTTGGCGCCCAGTAAACTATTTTATCCATCTATCTTTAACCTTTGCATTAAATTATTTTACCTTCTCTCTTCTAAGCTACAGTTCAGGTAACCCCTTTTTTGACAACGGGAAGGTTCTTGATGCTTTTCCTCCTAATACATTACCAGCGCAGCGCTAACATTATCGTCGACCTTGTCCCATCAGTCTCGCGTGGTCTGCTGCTAATGATGGATGCGTCTTGATACAGTGCCCAACACATGTCTCAATCTCGAGTAGGCAAGGCGCCGTTATACAGCGAGGTAGCTTATGAGATATGGTCGTTTACCTAAACCTAAACTGACTCAACTTTTGAATGCGTACTTTTATAAATCATCATCTGCTTCTATGCTGTTCTGGGAGCATATAAAAAAACATAGAACACGTTCAGCTGCTTCTCTTCCCGGGCATGTCGTAAAAACCGACTGAGGGATTGTGTCCTCTAACATGGTGGACTAATGTTATGGGCGATAGGCTGATCCCTTATCACCATAAGGTTCATCATATCCATCTTTGGACATCGTATCAACAGTGGCTGCAAGTTGTCTTTGATTACTTGTGGCTCTGCCCACCCCATTAGGGATTACGGGCGTGAGTTTATGTATGTATGTATGTATAAATCATCATCCCTAGCGTTATCCCATTTTCGCAGCGTCCGCTTACCTAACCTGAAGATTTGACAGATCCGGATTTTTTACAGAAGCGACTGTTGCATATCCGAATTACCTTTCCCTTTCGGTCACTCCGGTTGTCTGTCTCGCTCTCTCCGTTTGCCGCTAAAGAAGGTCTCGACTGTGTTTTCCTCATAATAAACGGATTAATTAATTCCGGCGTTTTATTGAAGACATAACAATTTACTAGCTCCTGATGCACTCTGAACTTCTAAGTTCTGACATGGTCCCTCAATGGAAATACACACAAGAAATGCAGTTTATTGTAGAGTACAAATACTTTGATACAAACTTATAAAATTAGATGAGAGAAGTTCTAAAATAGAAAATATAATAAATTGACAATTACTCTCTAGTCCTCGTTAACAATTACTTCCGCACAATATCCCAGGAAGAGGAAATGAATGAAAACCAGCGCTGGTTAGTGCCATAGCATGGCTCCATCACAGCACGAGCTGAGCCATTCCCTTTTGCCCGTATTCGTAATATTTCCAAATACCTAGTTGTAATAGAAAAGTGTAAACTGGTATTGCCAATAAATGTATTTTATTCTTATTCATTTAAATTGTTCCTCTCGTGTTGCTATAACACTTACTCATTTCCTCAATGACATATTTATTCATATTTCTATATTAAAACCAATATAAATGAACCCTTACAAAGTTTCCAGGAATTCCATTCCAGCAGGAAACACATTCAATTGGCACGCGAATATGATCCGCATGATCTAAATTCGTGATTCACACAAATGCGATACCGAAAGCGTTCCGGGACTGCACACTGGATACTCCATACAGAAACCCTTGTGCCGCCTCGAGAGCGAGCGAGATAGGCAGTCTGCGCTTTCCTTTATTCCGCTTAAATAGATTAAAGCAGCTCTCAATGAGGGGGTGAGGTAGCTCAAGCTCGGTCAAAGCTCGTGACGGTGCGGGGCGCAGAGTGTCCCTTCAGTTCCCTTCTTCGTACAGTCATGAGCAATATAATGTACCCACTTTAGGACTCTGTCGCACTAACATATTAATTTGACATTTAGTGAGACTTACAGTTCAATTTGGCAAAAAAGTTAATGTGACATGGTACCAAATTGGTATACATATTAATGCTTGTGACTGTTTATTGTTTATTCTGTAGTTCCGCGCCGCGAATATTGGATGTAATGTCCGAGTTTATAAGTATATGGTAATAGAAAAATTCGCTCGCGCGGTTTCATACTAATGCTCACCTGGTGGTTTACCTCGCATTAATTACTTGGCCCGAGCAAATGGAAAGGGCTTAAAGCTCTCGCTCAGTATAAAATTTAAGACAACAGCCTGTGGCTGCTTATGGGCGCAAATATCGGCTCAGGGCGTCTCTTCAGAGAGAACCCGAGTGGGATGATAGCGACAAGCGTTCTGTGTGTGAAGAGCTTACACCTACATGAGTGATTTGTTCAAAGTTCAAACAAGCGTGTTTTATATCCGAACAAATTGATACTTGAAATAGGTACTGTGAATAAACCACTATCTACTGTAATAAATTCGCAAATGGAAATTGCTGACTTATCTATTCGTTTACGGGCTAGACGGGAATATTTTTTTTTGACGTGACTTATTGTAGATCTGCCGCAGATGGCATTAACTACTTGGCCGGACAAATGGGGAGCGCTGAAGGCTCTCACCCGGTACAAAATTTAAGACAACAGGCCTGAGGGTGCCCAGTTGGGCGCGAATCTCGGCTCAGGGCGTCGTCTGAGAGGAAGAACACTTAAAAGAATTCATGGACCCTAGTGGTTCGATAGCGATAAGCGCTGATTAAGGGAAATCGTCGACCACGCCGGCGGGGTCGCTATCGGGGTCCTATACACGGGAATCGAACAAGCGATCTTGGTAGAAAGTACGAATACTCGTATATTTGCCGCAGATGGCATTAACTACTTGGCCGGAACTTTTTCACTGTGACAGTCGGTTGTCATCTGTTTGCAAGTATGCTATCTGCCTCTGGCATATCGATCTGGATAATATTTTTGAAAGAAAGAAGGTATTTACATTACATTAATTTCCAGACCAGACGAGTCTAAACTGCTTACCGCTTATGATCGCAATGTCGCGGGCGGAAAACTACTTAATAGCTACGTACTGCAAATCACCAACAAATCAAAATATTTACTTCCTATGACGAGGTTGGACCATTTTCAAATATATAACGCAATTTAACTCCT
The DNA here is from genome assembly GCF_024362695.1 of Pectinophora gossypiella. Taxonomy (NCBI): domain Eukaryota; kingdom Metazoa; phylum Arthropoda; class Insecta; order Lepidoptera; family Gelechiidae; genus Pectinophora; species Pectinophora gossypiella. The sequence goes on from NC_065423.1 coordinate 7,646,101, forward strand.
TATTTAGTAGGACGCCTAACTCTGGTGTTGCCAATTTTAAACTATATACATCAGGTAAGCTAGCTTTTTAGTAAAACACTCACAGCTTACTTATATGTATAATGTCACACTGATGGAAAATGAATGTCAATCATCGACATAACGGAGGAAGCTTACACTTACTACCACTTGATGAAGTGTTTTTTTTTTATATAAATAGAACCAATCGGGAATCGAACAAAGTTTTACATGTACATGTTTGGTGGTTAGATTTAAAAAAAAAATATTTTAGGACAAAGTCCATAGAATGTTAGTATACAAACGACTTATAAACTAGCGTCAGTAAGACATTATTCGGGCGATCATAAATACAAATTATAGGGTGTGAAGCTCCATCCACCTTTTTAGTAGGGGGGAGTCCCACCTATAACATAACGTCTTCAGAATACTGTTGGGGCTTAACCGCATGATTGCTGCAAAACCATCTGTGTGTTATTTAGCTTCTTCTTTTCGAGTCGATGGCAGATATAGGTCGCTCCCAATATTTCACGACGAAAATGACATTATCAGTTCAGCATCAAGACCAAATTTTAACTATTTAAAAAAATTCAACGTTGGAGTCAAAAATTCGTCGTGTTTGGTCTTATTAAGAACAGCTTTTAATAGTCAATGTGGTTCTGTGGTATACCAGCTTGCTTCTCAATCGAAGACCGCCGGTTCAAACTTCGGTACCGGACTTACACCAATGAGTTATTAATTTATTTTAGGCCTCGTTCAAGGACACAGTTGACTCGACCGTTGTAGACAATGATACGGCTCAACACCTATCACGTTAGTCTATTAGAAATCTCGGTGAGGTGTAGATACTTAGTTCATCATGCGATGGACCTCTGACTACCCCAATTGGGATCTAGTTTTGAGCTTATGTCTTTTTTTAAGATGCCACCCAAGTTATCTAACCACGGCCATGTACACAATGACCCCGATTCCTGCAGACACCTCCTAATTTTACTTTAAGTTATACCTGTAATTTTCTTATCAGCTGAAAAGGAAAGGGACGGATGATTGACAGCTCTTAATTTCAGGAAGAATGAGTAAATTAATGAATAACCCGACCCAATCAAAAAGGTATCTCGCTGGTATGTAAACCGTTTGACGTGTGCTGTCAACTTAATTCTGTCGGTTTATTGGCCGATGTAAAATTTTTAGTCGGTTATTTTAGATTTCCTCTATTCTCAGTAGTTCCTTTAGCAGTTCCTCTGAAGGAACTACTGAGCATTTTTTGTCCTTTGTGCTTAAAATTGACGTGTATTCCATAAATTTTATGCCTGTCGATTACCCGTCCCTTTCTTTTTCAACGGATGAGAAAATGACAGGTATAACTTAAAATAAAATTAGATGACGTCTGCGGGTTCCCAAGACTTACATCGTAGGCTGGCCATAAATCAGATACCACAAATCGACTTGTCAATCCAGAATTCAGAATCGCTCAGCTATGCACCGGTAAACAACAATCGAAATTGCATCAAACTTGCAATGATTTAGGGTGCATAATGCTACGTAATTTATGTGTCACGTGAAGTTTGTCACGTGAGTTGCAGTAACGCGATAATAACTCAGGTGGGATGTTACATTACTTCATGGTGAGTCACTTTTGGGTAGGTTAGGTCTTCTAATGTGAAATGTGTCCACTGTCTTAAACTATTCGAAGTTTGTGTAATCTGTAACACAAGTTGTCTTGGCAGAAGAATTACGTACGTATTGATAAGTGTAAGAAAAATAACTAACGTTTCAACGATGGTAATAAAAATACCACAAATTCCACTATAAGTACATCAACGCCTAAGATAAAAAATACCTAATGACACCATATTTATGAACCGAATTCAAATTCCAAATTATAACTTATTTATTGCTTTAGTTATTATTTAGGCTATAAGTTCTAACGTTTTCAGTAAATTCGTGGCTGACATTACAAAATGATGTATCTGCAATTTTTTGCAAAAATAATTTGTGTCTTATTGACAATAACAAAAGGTGCAAATCAGATTTGCTAAAAATTTCTGTTAAGTCAGTTAACGACGTCAGCGACGAATTGTGTACGTAGAAACACAGTTTCTACCCGCAATTCCATTAAATAATTCCAATATATACCACTAAGCCGTGCAAAAGTTAGTACTTAATATGTACTTACTAAAGAAATTGTTTAGAGAAGCCTGCGATGTCTTCTAAATATTGAAATAACGGGTCTTTTGACCCTTCGAACCACAAGTTCGGACCGCGGTGCGAATTGACTTTTAGAACGGACCGTTCCGCACCGCGCAATGGACCCATTATATAGTAGTAGAAGAACTATTTATTGAATGACTCTCTTCTCGACAGCTGAATACCCCCAAAACCAAATCCAAATTCCATAGCTACTTTACCGGCAATATATATATATATATATTTTATTTATGTGATAGAGTGCAATGTTATCATTACTTTTCGTAAGATACTGCATATAGAAGTATTTCATTTGATAAATAGCCGACCATAAGTACTAAGGTTTTTAGCTTTCCTGTGATAAAGAGGGATCTACTTACGTGATGTCGATAATTGATTTTTACCGTGCAGGTTATAATACACAACATGACCTCTTAATATACTATAGCCTAGCTTCGTGCTTTGTTTGCGGACGAGTGGAGTGCAAATTTGAAGCTATAGTTTATGGCGCGAGTTTTGCGCTCACCCTTTTCTTCTATTCCGTGGTAGATAGGTACTATTTTTACTTAATGACAAGAGAAGTAAACAAATTTTACTCGTGTTTGATACAACATACATACAACATAAACAGCCTATATACGTCCCACTGCTGGGCACAGGCCTACCCTCAATCAACCGGAGGGGGTATGGAGCATACTCCACCACGCTGCTCCAATGCGGGTTGGTGGAGGTGTTTTTACGGCTAATAGCGGGGACCAACGGCTTAACGTGCCCTCCGAAGCACGGAATCATCTTACTTTTTCGGACAATCAGGTGATTCAAGCCTGAAAAGTCCTTACCAAACAAAGGACAGTCTCACAAAGTGATTTCGACTATGTCCCCATCGGGAATCGAACCCGGACCTCCAGATCGTGAGCCTAACGCTCTAACCACTGGACCACAGAGGCGGTCGCGTTTGATAATTTCGTACATTTTCCTACTTTTGGCAGGTAAATCGCCAATCTTTTGGCTATACTGTCGGAATTGGGTCGTGTACTAGGTTCAAATGATTTCTGATTACTAAATAAAGACAGGTGTAAAACTAACGAAAAAATATTCTTTTTTCTATTTAACTTATTTATGAATTTTAGTCAGGAAAAATGTAATAATAAGTCCGACATTTTATCACGTTTGTCTATGATATCACAGTGTGCTTTTACATACAAATTCCATAGTAATTTCGTATTTTCACTTTTAGTAAAAAGGAACTGAATCTAGCCTATTGAACTTTTTAATGAAAAAAAATACCTTGTTTTATATAATATAGCATTTTCGGCCAAGTAGTTTATATATAAACAAAAAAATAATACTACAGAAAAAATATAAACTGCCTCCCAAAATTTCCTATTTACACTCTAACGTACTTTCTCAAAGTAAAAAGTTCTTCGTAGTATCTAAATTATTAGTTTAGCTCTGTAAAACAAAAAAAAAACAACTTACAATTCAAAGAGCGTTTTACAGAGTAGACAGAAAGATTTATCGACTTGTCAACTTACTTATAAATATTTCACCACAATAATATTCCAGAATCTTCGTTCCATTTCTAATTTTCAACATGGCCGCTGACATCTGACACACATCTGACACGTTAACCTACATCGGTTGTCGTATTTCATTCTCTCGTAGTTACTATAACTCATTCATTCATATTTTCACAACATGAAATGACACACTGGCACGCATTCAACTATGCTTCTTAACTAACGAAATCATTCGAAATGCAAATTTTGTATCTTTGTCACGAAGGTTAGGAAGAGCGCTCTATTCCTAAAGTAGCATTTTCCTACAAGCAAACTAACTACTTAAAATTATTAAGCAAATCAACACCCATCCAGTACCGATACACTTTTGTTTCAATGCATTGTTAGCTAAGTAAAAATCATCATATTAAAATGAATAAAATCTGACGACTTAATAGGGACAATCACAATGTATATAACAATAGACATAATCGGATGCAAGGATACAAAACACATTACCTTTATATTGATACAGTTATTATGAACATTATCAATTTTATTTTACTATTTGCATGTTATAATTTAAATAAGTAAAAAAAGAATTATCAAAAACGGTTCATACCCGACGAAGTTATCCCCGAAAAAACATTAAAAAAAAATATACGGTCGAATTGAGAACCTCCTCCTTTTTTGAAGTCGGTAAAAATGCAGACCAACTGCAAACTGTAATACCATTTTATTGCGAATAAATGATTAGGAATTATGAACAGTTTTGGACCAAATTCGGACAGTACTCTCTTTTAAGCCTTAGGTACGTGTTAGGGAAAAAAAGGGTTCCATTTGCTCTGAAACCTGGATAAAGTCTCGAGGGACGTAACGTAACGCGCGCGGGCAATCATAACTTGCAGTTTCTCATTAATGTTGGAACTTTTTCATTCGTTGAAACAAACAACTCGTGTAGGGTCAATGAACTGTGTCGTGTACAGAAATACAATTTAATCATAGACCTAGAGCACACCCCGGACACTTCATACAATAAACCTAGTTTTACACAGATATTAAACATTGACATTATCGTACACGCGCAACTGTGTGTGTGACCTCTGACGCCCATACGATTGAAGACTAAATTTAATTAATACCGAGGGGGTGAAGTAAACCTAACTCAGCTGCGGGTGGGGAGCGGAGAGTTGCCGTTTTATACGTAGTATTATTTCATATTCTATGCCTAGAGGAAAGGAATACTTAGAGAAAAGTCGAAGTCGAAATTACATCTGGAAAGGATCTCATATCCGTAATTGAAGCTTTTGACTCGTAAAACACATTTTACATTACTCTTTAAAACTATTTGTCATGCTTCCCTTAGAAATAAAAATAAATAAAAAAGTAAAGTACTTCTTCACCGGTCAATAGGTATAATTAATAACGTAATATAACTTAACATAACAAATACTTTATTGCACAAAACAGGAAAAAAACAAAATACAAAACAAAAGAGAAGTAGAATGAGTACAATAGGCGGCTTTATTGCTAAGTAGCAATCTCTTACAGGCAACCTTTAAGTAATATATTTAAGTTTACCACTTTTTATCTCCGTTTTTTTTTTAAGAAGAACAAAATAGGCTCGCGTTTGACCACAATCTCACCATTAGGTCACGTAATGTCCACAATTACTTAGCAAATGCCTATTCGCTCTAGCGTTGAAGACTCCCAGATTATAACGAGTTGAAAAAACAAATTATGCCAAAGTTCCATCGGGATGTTCAACGACATCCGTGGTCCAGTGGTTGAGCGTTGGGCTCACGATTCGGAGGTCCCGGGTTCGAATCCCGGTGGGGACATAAAAATCACTTTGTGATCCCAGTTTGTTTAGCACATTACAGGGTGATCACCTGATTGTCCAAAAAGTAAGATGAGCCGTGCTTCGGAAAGCACTTTATGCCGTTGGTCCCGATAACTACTTACTGATGTAAGTAAGTAGTCGTTACATGAGCCATGTCAGGGGCCTTTGGCGGCTCTAGTAACCCTGACACCAGGGTTGATGAGGTTGGTAATTCTTAACCACACGATAGAAGAAGATCGGGATTTTGCCATAATATCAACGTAAAACGTAAACGCTGCAGATGTTGCAATAGACAGTTATGCAAGAAATGTACCGTGGCACATGCAGTTCTGATAGCTAACAATACATCAAGGTTGCATCCGTAGAGCAAGAAACCTCACTCGACCGCTAGAGGCGGCTACTTACCAGCAGTGATATGCCGTTCACGGAAATATTCCCGTTGTAAAAACTCTTTAATAATAAAGACATTGGTGCTAATTCCTGCAGACGCCATCTAATTGTATTTTAAGTTATACCTGTCATTTTCTTATCCGCTGAAAAAAAAGGGACGAGTAATCGACAGGCATAAAATGTATGTCAATTTTAACCACAAATCTAAAACAACCGTCTAAAAATTTTACATCGGCCAATAACCCGACAGAGTTAAGTAGACAGCGCGTCAAACGGATTACATACCAGCGAGATGCCTATTGTATTCGCTCGGGTTATTCATTCGTTTTAAAGTAACTTGTTGACAATCATCCGTCCCTTTCCTTTTCGGCGGATAAGAAAATCATCATCATCATCAATTTAAGAGCCACGCTCTTGTTGGTGCAGCATTTTTCATGCTACTTTTTTAGAGAAAAATAGGGCAGTGGTTTCACTCTTGCCTTCCGCCCAAAAAATAAAATCAGGAGGAGTCTGCAGGAATCGGGGCCATTGGCTGCGTAACGTTCCTGAAGTGGGAACATAACCGGGACGGCTCATCATCGCTCACCAGGGGGGTTAAAATGGCCACATCGAAGCGATTCATCTAAGAAACCAATATTGCAATTTGACATTTGCGCATAATAAAAGTAAGAGCGCAATGCAAGCAAACGTCTAATTGCAAAATTGCTTTCTTTGACGTGGCCATTTTTCACTACTGCACACAGCCCTCCTCTCAATCAAGCGCAAGGAGTAACCGCATACTCCACCACGCTGCTCCACTGCGGGTTGATAAAGGTGTGTATTGTAACGTCTCCAAGTTTTCTCAACCGAGCGCACGAATTACGTATTTCGCCTCTAGTAACTTCCCAGCGTCAATTATTCCGTGCTCTGTGCATCAATCCGTCGTCTTACCGAATATGCACCGCGCGCGCATCCGTCATTTATAGATCATGACCTCACAACTACGGTATTGTTACGTTTCACTACGCTGCGCTTACGACTATAGTTGGTTTTACTAGTTCCATTCATTCTTCGCCATAGATAGTAAATTTTGTACTTAACTCTATTTTTGTAGTTTCTAATTTTAAGCATACAGAGCATCACGCCTGTATCTCCATCACCCTTAAGAAGATCTTATTCTATCATGTGGGTTGTGAGGTGGAATACCAACCCCATCAACCCTGGTGTCAGGGTTATAATTGAGCCGCTATAGGTCCCTGACATGACTCCTGTCGTTACAGGAATACATACTTATATCAGTAAGTAATAACCGGGACCAACGGCTTAACGTGCCTTCCGAAGCGCGGTTCATCTTACTTTTGGCCAATCAGGTGATCAGCCTGTAATGTCCTAACCAAACTAGGGATCACAAAGTGATTTTTGTGATTTGTCCCCACATTCGAACTCGGGACCTCCGGATCATAAGAACAGTGCTCAACCACTGGACCACGGAGGCCGTGAACACCCACTCCTCGCCAGCTATGTTTAAGTCTCATGTAATAGGGAGCGAATCTATACCGGACACAAATCAGATAAGCTTACCTGTACTGTCTGATTTCTTTGTGTGTTTCTTTCTGTGTTCTATTGTGTACAAATACATAATCGTATTAATGTGTATTTATTGTAATTGTTATAATTTTGTAATATTAAATAATAAAACTTACTTAAAGTTTAAGTAGTATGTATCTATGTACATATATACCGCGATGTCCGTGGCCTCACTCGGCAGGGCCCGCAGAATACCAGCGTCGTGGCTCATGCCGCGACTTATGCTGAGCGAGGTCCTTTTATTCCGGACTCCACCGCAGATGATCGGGCCGTCAGTGCGTTGCATTTAGAATACTTAGTTTTATTATTGTTGTTTTTATGATTTTGGTTTGTTTTTCTTTTTGTTTTGGTATATATTTTTTTTTGTCTATGTACTTATTGATTTCCGTGTGGTTTCTGTCCTGTGTTAAATGTAATGTACCTGTCTGTCTGTGTCTGTGGTGTCCAGAAGTAATAAATGTTTCTTTCTTTCTTTAAATAAATAAATAAATAATAATAATAAATAAATCCTGGAAATCATGCGATATCAATTATCTATGATCCAAATATGAAGACGTGGGTTTATGTAACAAAAGTGAGAAAAGAAAGTAGACTGAGACTTCGATCATATTATACGAAGTATCCGACACATATACATCATCAGTGAGTTTAGTTCTCCTGCGGATCTCCTCTTTTCTTCACATATACATCAATAATTATATTTAGTTTGTATGTAAGTAACATAATGTTCTTAGGATTTATGAATACCTACATGAAAGCGCTCTGTTGGTAAAATGTTTGTTTTGTTGACGATATATAGATATGACGCCTGTACTTCGTTTCGGAGTAGACCGATACCTTCTGGAGGTATTAATTTATTTATAAAGTACAGCCACATGACATACATTAAACATTTTTACATTTAGAAGGTTACGGTATTGTGACTAATATAGGTATTAGGTATATCATAATGACAATTACGGCATACATAACTTATACATTTAAGGATAAGTATTTAAAAATAAAGCAAAATTAAAATAACAAAGCAAACTTCAAAAATTTAAATTAGAATTATAAAGTGTACGTAATTTATTAACATCTTTTGAGCTTTTATAAATTTTAATTAAAACAGTACTGTTAAAATGGAGCAAATAAAAACTGTTTACCCAGCGCGTTGGAAGCATATTATTATAAGGTATTCGACATTGCAATCCGCATCCACTTTTGTAGTCGCCACTACGATGTTTATTTGACACAAAGAATATGGCTAGGTTGTAAGTATGGCTACCCATTATGACTGCTGATCGGGAGGTGGAGGCCTGGAATCCTATAATACAGGGTATCCTAGTTTAGGTTCCAGCCTTTACACATGATCACCTGTTTTTGTTTAATCTAATGTCTAATGTACATCTTGTATCATGTTGTGAAGGAAATAAAAAAAAATATTTATTATAATAATACTGCGTATAGAACCGGATTACTCTAGCCATAGAGGCAGCCAATCAGCTCGCGACACCAAACACTTCAGGACCCCGATACCGACCCCACCGGCGTGGTCGTCGATTTCCCTCAATCAGCGCTTATCGCTATTGACCCACTAGGGTCCATTAATTCTTTCAAATATTTATCCTCTCAGACGACGCCCTGAGCCGAGGTTCGCGCCCAACTGGGCACCCTCAGGCCTGTTGTCTTAATCGTTGTACCGGGTGAGAGCCTTCAGTTTCAATAAGTCACGTCAAGAAAAATGTCCTACACGAATATCGAGGGCCGAACTAGTTTTATAATTTTGCGTGGTTTATAACCCCGGACACTTCATACAAAACACCTTGTTCTACACAGACACTACACATTGACGTTATCGTACACGCGCAACGATTGAAGGCTAAAGTAAGACCGAGGGGGATGAGGAAACCTAGCTAAGCTACTGACGGGGAGCGTAGAGTTACTCTTCTATACGTATTATTTCTTATTCTATGACTTTAGTTTAAACGGGCATAAGCCGCTAAGGAGTAAAAGAGAGCGCGCGCGGATCGTGTGCCTCGCTCGCACTTACGCGGTAAGGCAGTACACGGTGATTTTCGTGTACAGTCATGAGCAATATTATGTACCCTGTCGCACTATCATACTTGACATTTAATGAGACTTACGGTTTTATTTGTCAAAAAAGTTAATGTGACATGGTTTCAAAGTGTATACATATTAGTACTCATGATCGTACATAGAGACGTGAAAGCGGGACAAGCGAATAAGTGAGGGTTTTTTCTGAAGTGCTAAAGTACCAACGGATCTTATCTGCGTAAAACGAAATACAAATAATTTTTGTAGAAAAATTATTTGTATTATTATGCTGAAAGGAATGTCAGTAGTGACATTCCTTTCAGCATAATAAGCCCGTTACACTTCTACACGAGTCGTATACAATCGCTAATAGGTAAATGAGTACCACTGTAATTAGGTTCTCTACAAAGAGGTACACACTGCTACTACTATAATTATTAGACCTGTTACTACCTTCAGTTTCATAAAACCCGTTATTGAATAGACGTCATAGGTATAATGACGTCGTATTCATGCTGTGGTATCTGTTATTACCACGAATACTAAATGTAGACAATGCAGCAGGTCATATTGTATGCCGTCTTTATAAATAGTTATAATCTTAAGAATGTCGCCAAAGTATTAAATGCACATGTTCTAATAGGCAATTCACAAGAAACCGTAAGCGATTTTCCGCAAAATTCGGTAATTTCCTAGGTCAAATACATATAAACTCACGCCTATTTCCCACCGGGATAAGCAGAGACTATAGAATTCCATTTGCTTCGATCCTGACACACTTCTCTTGCTTCGTCTACATTCTTCAATCGCTTCATACACGCACGCCGGATCATAGTAGATCGTACTAAACCTTTTCTAAGGACATCTCCAATTTGATCAATCCTTCTAGGTCAAATACAAATTATGAAATAGGCTAGTTTCCAACTAGTCTGAGAAATTGAGGAGCAACAGATTAGCATGGTATAAGCATGTAATGAGGAGGGACGGAAGGGTAGGATGACCCAAGAAAGTGTGGATGGATTGTATAAAAAAGGATATGTGTGTGAAAAGTGCGAGATGCCGACTGACAGAAATGAATGGAAGAAGAATACATTGTTTTAAGTTTACGCATTTATTATCATAATTAAAACACATAATAACGGGTTCTTACCGCGTTCAATTTTACAATTTTACACTCGCTCAAAACGCATCATCATCATCCTCCTGCCCTTATCTCACTCCAGGTGGGGTCGGCACAACATGTATTCTTCTTAAAACACATAATAACGGGTTCTTACCGCGTTCAAAGCAGGGATATGAGACTCCCAATATTTCGACACTGTTGCAAGTACCATGATCACGGGATGAAGGATGAGATTGGAGTGGAGTAGGTAGATCCATAATTTTCTACGGGCAGACATATCTGTCTACCCTCTTTCTTTGCCGCTTCTTTATGTATTTGATGTCGGAATTTTCGAAACCATCTGAACTCGCACCAAACCCACTACGACAAACCACACTCATCTCATCAGTCATCCCGTGATCATGGCACTTGCAACGGTGTCGAAATATCGGGAGTCTCATATCCCTGCTTTGAACGCGGTAAGAACCCGTTATTATGTGTTTTAAGAAGAATACATGTTGTGCCGACCCCACCTGGAGTGGGATAAGGACAGGAGGATGATGATGATGCGTTTCGAGTGAGTGTAAGATTGTATTTTTCTTATGCCAGCTATTCTTCACGGATGATTCAGTACATGCAAATGACAGAGGAGATATCAAGCCACTTGCCGTAAACAGACTCCCGCTACGGCGAGTCTGCGAAAATCGACGTTCAGAGAGTCGCTGTCAACACTACAATTCGATTTTATCTATACTGATTTTATTGGTGAAAACCTGTAATTGGCTTTCTGTTGTTATTTTTAAGTCTATTTTGTTTTGTAAGCTGTTGGTTTTCCATGTAATAAATAAATGCCTGTTTAGCTAGTTAGCTAGGTAAGCGTATTCCAACTAGTAGGTTACTTACTAGTTACTTACTTTCAGTTGCTACTACTTCCAATTAAAAAAACTTTATTTCTCAACTTGCAACACTGCTCATGCATAATGATACCTGTACCATTTACTTAATTAAAAACATGACGTGATAACGCGCCTGCGCCATCAATGATTAGTGCAAAACATGCACATTTCTATCTTTAAACAGTCAATGCGAGGAAATCGTCAGATTCACATCCGGAAAACATCAATAATGATGTCATGAGAAACGAAGGATTGTTTCTATGATAATGACTGTCATTCACTCGAAGGATGGCATTGAAACGGAATCTTCGATGGGTTTATTAAGTATTGACGCCAGGCTGTTTTCCTTGTTCAAGGTATAGCTGTTAGAAAATGTATGACATAAACAGCCTATATACGTCCTACTGCTGGGCACAGGCCTCCCCTCAATCAACCGGAGGGGATATGGAGCATACTCCACCACGCTGCTCCAATGCGGGTTGGAAAATATATATTATATTTCCAGCTTTAAGGTGTAGAGTGATAATATGATCTTCTGGGCAATATCCGTCCATTACCTATTAAAAAAATATATTTCATCAATGTTAGTGTGGAACTCGGCACCGTCCGCCAAACTGCACAGTTTTTGGCAGAAAGGTCACTATTTTTTTTATTATCTAAAGGGGTGTTTGGATAAAATACTTAACAATAAGTATGTTTTTATTTTAAAAAAGACGTCCTTCAGCATAGCGGTCCGTTATTTTATATAGGGGTCCGTTGCTACAAAAGGTTGGTGAACCCTTTCAAAGCAAAACGAGGTACTTAATCAATATTTCGAATAATTCCATTATATTTTAGTCAAGTCGTTCTAGTTCATATTTAGCCACATTTTCAGATTCGTGGCCATTCGCAAATGTTTAACATAGGTGTTAGGTTATCAACTCAACTAAATCGTTAGAAACTTAGATAAACGTAATTATCATGTTTTCTCTTTAATAATTATTGCTAATCAGTCTCGTGACGTTAATCTTTACTCTTCATCGGACCCTTGAAGTAAAAGCAATTGAAAGTTCAGGTTGCCCTTCAATTGTTACCGGAATAAAGGCTTTGGCACACAAAGAGCAGGCGTAGGTCAGAAGAAGCGCAGTTTCAACTGCGGGTCGTATTCAACGGCGTTAAAAAAGCTCTCTCTCTTTATTTAAAAGCTGCGCTCTTGTCGGTGGTTCAATCGCCTTCATTACACCATAGATAGGGCGTGTAGAACGGTGGTTGCCCCAATCGCCTTCCGTTCCGCAGCACACCGACCAATTTCTCAATCGGTGATGTTCTAGCTAGAGCCCTAGCAGAATCCATTTCCTCGGCCTCCAACCAGTACTGATACCGCTGCTGCCCGGCATCAGGAGTGCGCTTTTGAAGTAGCGGCGCCTACTCGCTACGTCACAAGATCGTCATAGAACCTATAGCATTTTATAGGTTAGCCCGTCCCAGTGAGCTACCCACTACGTTCTGCTAATCATGTCGCTGTTTGGTCGAGGACTGCTTATTTTTATATTCGCAGCTAACCATCATATCTAATAGCCGTTCCACTATCCGCCACCTGTGGACCCCGTAGATGGCCTACAGCTCAGCCTACTACAAACGCCACATTGAAACAATTCATCTAAAAAAGCAATATTGCAATTTGACATTTGCGCACATAAAAGTAAGTCCTTTATTTAGCGTGACTTATTGTAGATTTGCCGCAGATGGCATTAACTACTTGGCCGGACAAATGGGGAGCGCTGAGGGCTCTCACCCGATACAAAGACAAAAGTCTCAGGGGTGCCCTGTTGGGCCACGGAGGATTTTTTTTCGTGAAAGTTGATGACGCACGCTTCAACTGTGCTGCAACTGCGCAGGTCCGCGCTCAAATCTGCCGCCGCGTCTGCGCTGTTACAGTTTTTGGTGTGACGCATTTCATACAATTTCTTGTATTATAACTGCGCTTAGTGTGCTGAAGCCTTAAGATCACGTGACCAAACTTAGTTGGATCTATCACCCTTGAACAAATAAATAAACTTGAAGAGAGATCATTCTTTTGTGAAAATACGGCCGATTTTTATTTTCTTGTAGAAAGATACTTATTTTAGCTTCTATTCACCTTGTCGAGTCTTTCCTATCTGGAGGTTGGCGATCAGCTTATGGAATATGGGCCTGAGCTGAAGCTTTTCGACCGTGTCCACTTTCTTCCACTCATTTTATCTTACATAAACAGCCTATATAACGTCCCACTGCTGGGCACAGGTCTCCCCTCAATCAACCGGAGGGGGTATGGAGCATACTCCACCACGCTGCTCCACTGCGGGTTGGTGGAGGTGATTTTGACGGCTAATAGCCGGGACCAACGGCTTAACGTGCCCTCCGAAGCACGGAATCATCTTACTTTTTCGGACAATCAGGTGATTCAAGCCTGAAAAGTCCTTACCAAACAAAGGACAGTCTCACAGAGTGATTTCGACAATGTCCCCATCGGGAATCTAACCCGGACCTCCAGATCGTGAGCCTAACGCTCTAACCACTTTCCTTATCTTACTAGCCAATATTGTCAAAGGGCAAAGGCATCCTCTTCATCCACTTATCACAGTCTAGATCATTACGCCATCGATCCCTTTCAAGTTATTTACCTTATTTCTAATCCTATATCTAAAGTCGGAATGTTCCCGATTTGGGAATATTCCCACTAGAACCGGCTCATCACTGCTCTCGTCTGTATACAAAAGTAGTAAATTGTATAATCATCATAACACGGCTATAGTGTACTTACACAATTTATCCCATGTGTAGTGTTTTGCGATATTGTTTCATCCAATGCAACAGCCTTGCAATATATTTCCTGCCACTCACAGCGGTCACGTGAGAGGAGGACACGAGAGGGAAGGGAGGTATCTGGGCCAATGTCTAGACTTTTAGATTGAAACCTGAAACTGACAGCCTTGCTAGTCGCTGGACGAGACGGAACAAGTATAGCTACACTATTGGCGTTCAAAGTGCTACATCCTTATTTTTGAAGTCGGGTAAAAATCGATCATGTATCGTCATGAATGATAGGACCGATTTTAATGAAATGCGTGTAAGTGTGAGTGGGTTCCTGGATGGTTTGAATTTGAAGTTGAACCCAGTGGTGCTACAATCGGGTCACCACAGACATCACCAGCCCATACACGTCCCCACTGCTGGGGCACGGGCCTTCCCTATGGATGGATAGGGAGAACGGGCCTTAAACCATCACGCGGGCCCAGTGCGGATTGATGGTTATTAACGACTGCTAATGCAGCCGGGACCAACGGCTTAACGTGCCTTCCGAAGCACGGAGGAGCTCGAGTTGAAAACTTTTTCTTTGTGGTCACCCATGCTATTACTGGCCTTTGCGAAAGTTGCTTAACTTCAACAATCGCAGACCGAGCGCGTGAACCGCTGCGCCACCGAGCTCCTTCTTATGCTACAATCGGGTAGTAGAGTTTATAAACGTCGTTAGAAGACATCATGAGATACTTAATTCTTTTAAAGAAGCTATTTTTAATTCCTATGTAATATACATTGTTTTAAGTTTACGCGGTTATTATCATAATTAAAGCACATAATAACGGGTTCTTACCGCGTTTAAATGGGGATATGAGGCTCCCGATATTTCGACACTGTTCCAAGTGATCACGAGATGACTGATGAGATTGGAGTGGAGTAGGTAGATCAGAAACATATCCCCATTTAAACGCGGTAAGAACCCGTTATTACGTGCTTTTCTTATGTAATATGCCTTCATGCCTTCACCGGGCACAGGATTTGTGTTTGCGATTTGTAATTGGGCATTGGATATAAGTAGAAATAAAGGGACACCACACATAACTTACAATCAAAACACGCAAGAAAAACAACCTACACAACAGAGTACAAATAAATAGATAGTACGAGGGTTGTTCCGGAAATTGTTAGCCACACCTTAAATATAATCTCTTTTTTCCTGAAACTATTGTGTATGTTGTCCTTATCTCTGTATTTTGTGTCCATTGTGCTCAATAAAGTATTTTATCTATCTATCTATCTATCTATCTATTTTGAATTAACGGCTAATTTCAACACTAATCTCCTTGCTGAAAATCATTGGCCACTAAGAAGTAAACATTAAGACAAATTGTAATAGAGTGTATGAACTGGTCAACAATGGTGGTGTCCTTTACGAAAGGGCCTCACTCAGCATAAGCCGCGGCGCGAGCCACCACCTGGTATTCTGTGGACCCTGCTAGGTGAGGCACGGAAATCATCGACTAAGTATATTAAATACATTTTATAATATTGATATCAATTATCTACAATCCAAACATGAATTAAATCAATCAATCAATAATACTTTATTGCACAACGACATAATATACAAAGGACATAAACATACGAATAAAAATAAGCACAATAGGCGGCCTTATTGCTAAACAGCAATTTCAGCCAGGCAACCTTAGGGTGAAAGAAGTTTATGCATTGGAACATGGGATGGACCAAACATGAATTCAAACTCATGAAGTCAAAAGTGGTTTAGGGCCCGAGCCGAGATTTGAACCCGTTACATGTCACGCGTTCTCCAAACAGGGCTATCACGGATTCTCTCCATAAAGATCTCGAAGGCTGACAGCTTCTGGAAAAATCTAGAAACATCTGGAAAACCACTCGATCGTTTCGGGGCCGCGCTGACCCTAATGGCACGAGATGTGTGCTTTTATCCGTGCTAGGGATGTACCTAACCATACAACGTAAACATCGACAATTACAATTTAAAAAAAAAACATTTTTTTGTGGAGGAAGTAAGAGAGGTATGTAAGGATCGAAGCAAATAGAATTTAATAGTCTCTGCTTATCCCGGTGGGATTTGCCTATTTAGACATGAGTTTATATATGTGTATGTATCTATTTTATTTAATAATCGATAGACGGTTATAATAAAAAAAATGAATTGAATATTTTGAAGTCGATGGCATAAACTTAATTTACTTATTGTTGTGGAGAAATGATTCGCCAACCTGCTTGAATGTTTAGCGAATCATCCAGGTCGCGCTAAACGTACCCTTAGGTTGTTTGAAAGAATCTGCTGCCTTAGAAATAATGCCGCTTTTTGTACGACCTGTTTGCAATAAAATAAATTGTTTTGCAATTTTCTTACACCTCCCTTTTATAGGTGTGTCTCTGAATACATTCATTTTTTTAACGTGACTTATTGTAAATTTGCCGCAGATGGCATTAACTACTTGGCCGGAAAGAAAAGTCCACTATCGGTGAAATTATTTTCTTTTTTAACATTATTTTAAGAATAAGAATAAAATAAAATTGGCAGTAACAGTTTAAATTTTTCTATAACAACTAGGTAATTATGAATATTACGAATACGGGCAAAAGGAAATGGCGCAGCTTGTGCTGTGATGGAGCCATGCTATGGCGCCATCCAGCGCTGGTTTTCAGTCATTTCCTCTTCCTGGGATATTGTGCGGAAGTATTTTTTATTTCTCTCGGAAATAATTTGTTTCTAAGAAATTCGTGTTAACCGCATTATCCTAATACCTAGTTGATTTTATAGTAGAGCACAAATAAATCTCATCATCATCATCATTAGCCCATTAACGTCCCCACTGCTGGGGCACTTCTCCTTCCCTATGGATGGATAGGGAGATCGGGCCTTAAACCATCACGCGGGCCCAGTGCGGATTGATGGTTATTAACGACTGCTAATGCAGCCGGGACCAACGGCTTAACGTGCCTTCCGAAGCACGGAGGAGCTCGAGATGAAAACTTTTTTTGTGGTCACCCAAAACCCAAATAAATCTATTGGAATAAAAAATAGATATATGAAAGTATGTAAGGAAACCTAGAGTATCGATATCTACACTCTTATGAAACACTAATCTCCCAACACTAGTTTGATATGATATATGCTCACAAGTGGAATGGTTCATTTCGTACAAGTTTCAACCTGAAAGATTCCAGATATGCCAAAATATTCTCTTTTCGTAAAAATATTTAAATAAGTAAGTATTCTTACAATTTTTTCTGAGAAAATATGATAATAGTGACTACCGTCATTTATTTAGATATTAAACTAATTGTGTTGCAATCATAAACCTGAACCTATTGTTTTTAAATCACTAGTAAAATACACAATAATTATGTTCAACGATAAAATTACAAGCGTTTGAGATTTTTCCTGTAAGTACATTTTTCATTGTTAATAAAACAGCTGAATTTCAGCATCGATTTCAGCTCTACACCTAACATCTTCCCTCTAGTATTATCCCGTTTTTCACAGGGTCCGTTTACCTAACCTGACGACTTGACAGGTCCGGTTTTATACAGAAGCGGCTGCCTGTCTGACCTTCCAACCTGCGAAGGGAAAACCAGCACAATACAGGTTAGGTCACATACCTCCAGAAATGCACTTCTCGGGAATGTGGGTTTCCTCACGATGTTTTGCATCACCGCTGAGCACGTGATAATCATTTATGATCCAAACATGAATTCGAAAACAAATTCGACAATCATTGGTTTAGGCCTGTGATGGATTCGAACCTGCGACCTCAAAGTGCCTCAAACTGGGCTACCACTGCTAATAACGCTCTACACCTAAAAGTAGGATTAATAAATACGGGCAGAAGATCCCGCACAGAGTAATGAAATGAAACAATTTTATTACTTTAGGACACCATAGACACGGATTACAGAAAAAAAACAAAAGTATGGAACTGTAAATAAGTAATTTAAAAAAGTTTCATGAATTTTCCGACAGGAAATTCCGCTTGATATTCAGAATCAAGGTCTGAATCATCCCCCTCAGTATTCGTTACTATGTCACTAACACCTTGTAGATATTGGCTGTCCTATTTTATGATATAGTCACGAGATGAAACGTGACAACTAACTATGCAGCATTGACACATATTTGTGGCTGCCTACCCGGCGTTTGCCCTTTTAAGCATTAGAAGCGATGGACAGTCGGGTTCAAAACGCATAACACAATCAGACACTGTTGTTCTTGACTGTGATATAATCTCATTAAAAATGTCCGGAGGTCCCGGGGGTTCAAATCCCGGTGGGGACATATCACAAAAACCACTTTGTGATCCCTAGTTTGGTTAAGACATTAAGGCTGATCACCTGATTGTCCAAAAAGTAAGATGATCCATGCTTCGGAAGGCACGTTAAGCCGTTGGTCTCGGTTACTACTTACTGATGTAAGTAAGTCGTTACATGAGCAATGTCAGGGGCCTTTGGCGGCTCACAACCCACACGATAGAAGAAGAAGAAGAATAAAAACAACATAAGCGCACGGATATATTCCAATTCGGGTAGTCAGAGGTACATCCATCGCAAGATGAACTAAGTACCCCCACTTCACCGAGCTTTCTGTTAGACCAACGTGATAGGTGGTGAGCCGTATCGTCGTCTGTAATGATCGAGTCACCTGTGTCTTTGTAAAAACTGTTAAGATAATATTGATACAAGTCCAGTACCGTAGTATTAATAGAAATGTCATTTTGATTAAATTTTCCAATACCGATATAGCTTTAAAAAGCTTGGAGACGCTTCGTGCCACTTCGCCTCAACTATCATTCGTTTTGAAGCGGTAGTAAAGGCACATAATTTCGTTCTTATTCAAATTCAAATTCAAAAATATTGTTATTCAGAACATAGTTACACTTTGAATCGTCAATTTTTACATAACGAACGTCTCATCCTTCTCACAACCTGTAGTGTACTCACGTGTGTGCACGGGAGTTCACTGTAAAGATAGGCTACATAAGCCATCTTTAGGTGCATCAGCGTCGTGCCGACTAGGAGTCGAAGTGGTCGCCATGGCCGAATTCGGTCGGAGATCATCATCATAGCCGGGGAAAAAAAGCTGCAAGAAAACCCTCGGCACAGGACCCTAGACGTTCTTTTAAAAACTGCCGTCTTACCGTGTTTGCTGTCTTACCCGAGAATGACTGAACAGCTGTGAAACAGAATGGAAATACAGTTAATGAGACGATTATTTTATTTTTAATATGACGTCGGTAAACCCCGAAAGGTTTTGTCCCGACATCATTTGAATTAACCCATGGAAAAATATTGACTATTTATTCATTATGCTGCCTACGTGCTGAACAGCACACGCTACTAGAATAGCAGCGCAGATCATGTAAATTAGGTATAATCTTCAAGAAAGGAGTTACGAAAGATTTATTTGGTTCGTGAAATTTTCACCGAGATATTGCATAAGTTGGAATATTATTTATGTGGCAACACAAGCAGTTACAATCACTCAGATACTCCGTAAGTACGTCCCTAAAAGTTACGTTGTTGGTGAGACTATTGCGTGGGTGGCTAATTTTATGTGTTTTAGCATTTAAATAGAAATTCTACATGTAGCGAGTTCGCGCCTGATAAAGTCACAAACCTCGGCCAACAGCGTTCCCTGAGAACGCGGCGTCAGAGCGACAACTCTGAGAGACTGACATCATCACTTCAAAACCGTCTTTCTTCGTGTCGATGACATGCACTATGGTTATTGACTAGCCAACGTCGCAATAACAGAAAGACATCTGCTCTCAACTGTCTGCGAATGCCCTCATTTGCAGAATGATAAATAGTTAGTGAATCTAGCATGTCTCGTGCCCAGCGAGGTTGCATCACAAATTCAGGATAACAACGTGACCAGTTTATAATAGAATGTTTACTCTATGCACATGGTTGTAGGGGTGATATTTAGTTGACGGGTTATGTAATTTGGAGCTGGAAATCTCCAGGATTAGATTCAAAGGCGTGACTGTGGCGTAAGCGTGAGGCCAGACCTTCATTTCTGATTCTGAAGTAGCATTTAGAAAGTTACCTATTTTATTATACCCACTAACTTTTTCTCTCTCTTTATTTAACCCCTTACCGCATGCGAAGCCATTTATGGCCTCTAAACTTTATGATTTTTTTTCTATATAAAGTAAACATCGAAATAAAATAAAATAAACTTTATAATAATTAGTGTTCTATTGTGAAGCAAAACATATTTTTTTGTCTACGGTAAGTCATAAATGTTAAAAGTATTTGAAGTTATAATGCAAGGCGCCCGGCAAGTGAAATGCAACAAGTGCAGTGAAGTTTTGATCAATGAAAAATAATAGTTTATCGACGTTTCAGATCTTCAGTAAAAATAGTTATATGCTCATTGTATCTTCGACCATACCAACAGTAAGTTTTTTTGTATGTGCATTTATATTTATTTGATTTATGACCCTTTTTTTGTAAAATCCATATATGGCTTGGTATGCGTTCCCGCTAAATTGCTGTCTTGTCATATCTGGCTTTATATGCACTCAAAGGTATACAAATGCAAAAAAGCTTTTTATCATTTCTTCAGATATGGACTGTGCACGGTTTTATGATTCTTCAAAGGATGTAAATCCTATCCCTGGTGATGGTTTTTGAGTGAAGATGAGCTTATTTCCGATTCTGACCGGAGTACGAACTTACTACGTCACTTTCCCCAATAAAAAAAGCATGTTATGTAAACAGCGACAGTTACATGGCACTGTTTGATTTCAAGCTTGCAGTTTCAGAACATATGCGCAAGACAGGGACACCCAGCCAGCCTTCTTAGTACGCCGATAAAGTCAAGAGCCGGAACTCCATCTAGTCGAGCTGAAACTCCAAATAGCATGCCAATAAACCTCGAAAAGCACCAACCAGGTATCAAGATCTGCCATTGACTTCTGTACGCACTGATGGTGTCGATCATTTTTCTATTTGGGTAAAAAATCAACGTCAATTATATCAATTCTGCTCAAAGCTACGTGGATAATACAAAATGTGAAAAGTGCGTAGTTTTTTTATGCTACAATGACAAGCGCAATTGTTTTAGAGATTTCCACAAAATGAAAACGCTACGCATACGAAGCCATATATGGCCCATACGATTTTCGCTTAAACACATACGAAGCCAAATATGGCTCTTCAATTTATTTTTATAAATAATAACTATAAAAAATATTGTCTTGTATTTTTTTTCAAATAATAGATAAATAAACACATTTTCGCAAAAAAATATTTTTTTATTTACAATCTTCATAATTCATGCAATAAGGGGTTAAGAGCTGCGCTCTTGTCTGTGGAGTAATCGCCTTCATTACTGCATAGATAGGGCGTGTAGAACGGTGGTTGCCCCAGTCGCCTTCCGTTCCGCAGCACACCGACCAATTTCTCAATCGGTGATGTTCTAGTTAGAGCCCCACCAGAATCTATTTCCTCGACCTCCAACCAGTACTGATACCTCTGCTACCCGGCATCAGGGGTGCGCTTTTGAAGTAGCGGCGCCTACTCCCTACGTCACAAGATCGTCATAGAACCTAAGTAGCATTTTATAGGTTAGCCCGTCCCAGTGAGCTACCCACTACGTTCTGCTGATCTTGTCGCTCTTTGGTCGGGGACTGATTAGCTTTTTTTAAGGACTGATGAAACTACTTAGCCGAATAATAGTGCAGCGCTATGGGCTCATAATCGGCCTTAACTTGGTTACCATCCAAAAGTAATTTCTTCGACTTGTAAATGAACCACAATGTCATTTAGAAATGTGTTTCTGAAGTAAATAAATTTTAAGAAACCCCGATCTCATCATGAGTATTTAGGTGGTTTTACACCAAAGCGGAGAGGAATAGAAACGAGTGAAGAGCGGGAGAGAAGACGCTCTGCGTCTCCCTTCCTTGCGATGATTGGCTGATTCCTGCAAATTTCATCTTGTCTCCTTTTCTCTCCGATTTTGTAGAAAACCACCCTAATAATTATAGGCATAAACATAAATAAATGAATCGTAGAACGCTATAGTCACTGTACCTGAATTACTTATGCAAAAAACTAGAATTTTCTCTGAATAGAGCTGATTTACAATGCGTGTGACGCGGGCACAGGCCGTTAACCTTTTTACAGAAATGCATTAGTTTGCCTTGTTTTCTTTTTTGTATGATTTTTTTTTATATATATACGAACGTATAAGCATAAAGGGAACGCTACGATATTTCACCATTATTAAAAATCTGGTTACCCGGTTGCTTGGAAATGTATTTACTAAGGATAGTTAAGTAAGCAGATTAGGTCACGTCCAAAACCAATTTCTTGGAAACGTGGGTTGTGGGTGTGGGTTACGATGTGTTTTTTTTTAAATATTTGCCGCAGATAGCATTAACTACTTGGCCGGACAAATGAGGAGCGCTGAAAGCTCTCACCCGGTACAAAGTTTAAGCTGAGGGTACCCAGTTGGGCGCGAACCTCGGCTCAGGGCGTCGTCTGAGGTGAGAGGAAAAATATTAGAAAGAATTAATGACCCACAGACACACTATGGTCGATAACGATAAGCGCTGATTGAGGGAATTCGTCGACCACGCCGGTGGGGTCGGTATCGGGGTCCTGAAGTTTTTTGAAAATACAAGTGCTTTGGTAATTTTGAGAGATGGGTTAGTCAACTTGTAAACGATTTCAAAAGCGACAGTGACAAGTATTGACTTCTCATCCATAATATTTTTACTAGGTACAGTTTTATCACTGGCACTGCCGTCATCGTTTGCAACTTGGCTAAGACCCCAGCTTTGTCACCAACAAAACAGCATACGCAACACAAATATGATTACGGAATAAATCTCGATCAAGGATTCCTGAAACTCGTTCAGGAAACGTATCCGTGTGCTTTTGTAAACTATTGCTCGTATACGTATGTCTAGCATGACGTAACTAGTGCATTAAATCAGATGATGTAACTCTTAACTCTATGTGAAAACATAGAATTATAAATCAATCTAAAACAAAATGTATGCATATACACTCACCATATAACAGATCAGCTGTTAGGTTGAATCTCGATGACGTCAGTATCGTCTGTCATACCTACGCGTGCCTGCACGCGGCCGGTCACAGCTGTCGTTGCGATAAACTTTGTTTTGTTGATACATTTAAATACCTAGGCTTGTATATAGATCGCAAATTTAACTGGAAGGTACATGTTGGCGAGGTATGTTCGAAACTTAGAGTATTGCTTGGAAAATTTTATTACCTTAGTTACATCCTAAATAGACGTACACTTCGCATGGTATACTTTGCATTGGTTGATTCGACCTTCAGTTATGGTTTAAGTTGCTATGGGCGAACCTTCGATACGTACCTTAAAGACATTAAAAACCTACAAATTAGATTCTTAAAGTTCTTAATTAGCCCAAATACCAGGAAGAAATATTGTGACGACTACGGCAGATTATTTTCTTTACTCAAAATACTCCCGGTTGATGCCAAAGCAGAATACCTAATAGTTTTGGAAAATTACTATGATGACTACTTCAGAAAAATTGTTTCAAATAAATATAATACCAGAAGAGTTAGACAAAGAACTTATATGTGTCCAAAAGTAAGAAACTATTATGGCCAACGTACCAACAAATACCTTTTGCCAAAGGTGTTTAACAGAAGATATTTCTTGAGAGAGGAGAATGAAATATGTAAAAGTACGTTAAAAAGAAAACTTAAAATATCATTATTTGAGAATTAATAACTACCTACTACACAAACATCACATGCTTCTGACAGTGCTTATTTCAATTTTTATATTGAGTGATAAATGTAAGTTGTGCTAATTCTGTTTTGCTAGCAAATCTTTTCTTTGAATATTACTCTTATTTAAAGGTAGGTATTATAATTAGACTAAGGTAACGAGTGCAGGCTTGCCAACAAACTGCCTCTGCAGTTTGGCGAGACTATTGTTATGTAAATATTATAATACCACTTTGTGAATAAATAAATAAATAAGTAAATAAATAAATGTAAGAGTTTGAGTTAAATTGGGTACTTAGCTTTGCGCCGGCAACTTCGTTCGTAGACTTCGGTTGTCTCGCAATAAGGTGTCTAAAGTTCGATTCAAAACGCTTTATCACACATAAACACAACTTAAAAGACAATGATAAAATAACAATAGAAATACAATCCGCAAGGCCTGGGTACTCCTGCTCTGAAAATACAATACAATACAAATATACTTTATTGCGCCAAAATAAAAAGAAATAATTACAAAAGACTCTTAACTAGGTACATGGCCAATGTCGGCCTTATTGCTAGCTTATTTCCGCCCTCAGTTTTCAATCTGTCTTTAAATTATTATTTTTTACCCCCTCCAGATACTTGAGGTGAAGTCTATGCCTAGAAGGACGTATATAGGTTGTTTATGTTATAAATGTTCGGCCTCCGTGGCCTCCGTGGTCCAGTGGTTGAGCGTTGGGCTCACGATCCGGAGGTCCTGGGTTCGATTCCCAGTGGGGACATATCACAAAAATTACTTTGTGGTCCCTAGTTTGGTTAGGAAATTACAAGCTGATCACCTGATTGTCCGAAAGTAAGACGATCCGTGCTTCGGAAGGCACGTTAAGCCGTTGGTCCCGGTTACTACTTACTGTGTAAGTACGTAGTCGTTATAAATGAGTCATGTCAGGGGCCTTTGGCGTCTCAATATTAACCCTGACACAGAGTTGCTGAGGTTGGTAATCCACCTCTTAACCCACACGACAGAAAAGAGGGTTAGGTTATTATTTATTTATTTATGCGAATTTTGATTATTTGTCTAACTTTTTAATTTTTCTATAACAGTTTACTGTACTCAGAAACAAGAACATAAAAAAACACGATACAGGGATACGTTTCAGCTTATTTCTAATAGAAATCTCTTCCAGCAGACCGGGAAAGAGACAAAACTAGAAGAGGGCAGATAGTTGTGTTTATTAAAAATAACATTATAGAAATAGAAAATACATACATTATAATAATAGTTTAAGATGTACCTTAATAATACTTTAAGTATGAAAATGTACTTTCGCATTTATAATTATTTAGCATGTATAAAAGTAGCCTGGAAAAATAATTATACGCTATGTAAATTCCCTCGACATTTGGCTACATTTCTTTTCTTTCTCATTTTTCTTTTTCATTTCACGCAGTTTGTTCATGGGAAATCCAACCACCAGCGAAAACGATTTACCCAGCCAATTTTCCGGTCGTGACCAAGGCTACCAGCACAGTGTGACCAACATCAAAAAAACTAGAGAAAATCATTAAGATGATCAAGGAAGACGAAGCAAAAACTCTCAATTCAATCCGAACTTTTTTCACGATTTGTAAGTAGTTTTTTTTTTAATTATTTAATCAACTGTGACAGTGACTGCATTTTCGGCCTAACAACTGGGTTAAATAGAAGGAAACAACGTAAATACATACTACTGTTAATTATTTAAATTATTTCTTTTTATCACTTCGTATTAAAAAAAGATTTGGTTCAATGTATATGAAAACAAGTGAAACGCGACACTATTTATAGAGTTGTCAAAATAAATTGAAGTTTTGTCAATCAGAATAGAATGCATTATTATGACTAAGTAACTGGATGTTTTTGAATAGAATTGGGTAGTAGTTCCTAGGTCAAAGATAAATTATGAAATTCTGATAAAGTACTTATTAAATAAAGACAGATCTAAAGGTGACAAAAAGTTGCTACGCTAAGATAGTCTAACAGTAAGTACTGCCTATTAACTTTTGCCTTGTAAAACCACCTTTTGACCTTTCTTCATACGTCAAAGATAAAACTAAAATTGTAATGAAAAACACGATGATTGAGAATTGCATAAGAACAGCCAATGTACTTAATTGAATCCTATTTTATTCCATTAGAAAACACGTCACGGTTTTTTATTTCTGTTTTAGAACGAAGTCAAACGCGCGAATTGATTGTAAACAAATTAAAAGTTCAATCAACAAATTGTATTCGGATAGAACCCATATAAAACGCACCTATAACAAATACCAAAACTATTACCAATTACTACGTTCGAAGCAATGTTACGTCGGTCTTTACAATTAGTTCTAGAGTAAACTTACCTAACATAAAACTCACGACTGTAATCCATAATGGGGTGGGCAGAGCCACAAGACAACCTGCAGCCATTTTTGATAAGTTCTAAAATATCTATGATGAATTGCAGGTTGAGGGCCCTCAGCTCTTTCCAATTGTCCGGCCAAGTAGTCAATACGGCAAATCTACAATAAGTCACGTAAAAAAAAAACAATCTTAATCCGTATGGTAACAACTTTCTCTGTCAGATTTTAGCTGCTTAGGAAAATCTGTTGAAAATGTTATGTTTTTTATTCTAGCCTAGTACTTAAGTATAGAAAACTTGTCTAACAAATGAGTTTTAAGTAAACACAGGATTTAAACATCGTAATAATATCTTAGTGTCAAGTTACCTGCATTCGACAGACTAGAAAGGCTTTTAAGGGGTAGTCAATTGTACAAAATGTTTACCTTTATAAATTCGAGACCGCTCAGCATTTAAAGAACTATGCCTGAAATTATTACGGAACGAGTTTAAAAAAAAAACTAAGTAAAATGAAGTACCTAGAGTTGGAAGAGGCGTATATACCTACAGCGATCACTTCCCAAAACATTATACTATTCTATTCTAAACACTAGCTATTCTATCCGTTATCCCGTTTTTCACAGACTCCGCTTACCTAATCTGAAGATTTTACAGGTCTAGTTTTTTACAGAAGCGACTGCCTATCTGACCTTCCAACCCGCGAATGAAAAACTAGCCAACAACATCAGGTTAGATCACATACCTCCCGAACCAATTTCTCGGTAATATTGGTTTCCTTACTATGTTTTCCTTCACCGCTGACGACTTGATAATTTATGATCGAAAACCATTGGTTTAGGCCCGAACCTACAACCTCAAAGTGAGGATCAAGTGTTCCTCCAACGGGTTATTCTTAAAGAAGAACACACGAATATTTAAAAACTTTTTTTAAAGATCTTAGTCACTACTGACTATGTCGCTCTGTAAAAACTACATACAGAAAAAGATAGCAGGTTGAGCCTAGAACGCCGATAAATTATCGCAGTTTTAAACCCACCCTAACTAATCGATAAATATTTAAAAACTTGTTACCCTTCTAGAATCCTCCAATTGAAACCTCCCCTTAAATCCTGTCGCGTGATTCTCTCTGACCATTTGCGTCATAGCCTGTCAAACACAGAGTTCTATAATACTAGCAGAAGACACCCGGACACTAGTAAATAACAATTTCATCGTTACCACATAAGTACCTAATAATACCTTATTAAAGTAAATCGTAGCAGCGACGGAAAGTTTTGTATATGAAGTCCTTAGACCGTGTGTAGTTAAGAACTGGGCACCCTCAGGCCTGTTGTCTTAAACTTTGTACCGGTGAGAGCCTTCAGCGCTCCCCATTTATCCGGCCATGTAGTTAATGCCATCTGCGGCAAGTCTACAATAAGTCACGTCAAAAAAACGTGTGTAGTTGGGTAGTCAACACCCTTATTGTAAAATGCTATCGCAAACCTGCATCCTCACTTGGAGCGACCTCGAGGTCTTCCTCGAAGACGGCGTCTCAACCTTAACTCGAATCTACTCCAGCAAAGCATGACGTCATTATTTTCCTATCATTATGATGGCAGTAAAGATAACCTATCCAGTAGGGCTAACAAACGCAACGTGATAACATTTTGTCACGGTCATTTTATCGATTCTGACGATACAATTATGTCGTTGTGTCGATTGGTGCTATGTGAACGCAAATAAGTCATGTCGTTCTGTCAAAATAGGAACAAAATCACGTGCCATGCATGTTAGGGAAAAAAACAAACATGTCGATTTCGACAAAATTTATTGAATTGATCGATAGTTTTATCACGTCGCAAATGTTAGCCTTGCTGTTCTCGAATTTAAATAATCAAATTCATAGCAGTTATGTGATTGAAAAAGATAAGTAAGTATTTAAAACGAATAAAAATAACAATTCGTAAATTCTCTTTTCCTTTCAAAAATCATTTCCTTTTTCGCGGTTCGGTTTACTGCCTACAGTAGTAAATACCTATGTACTTATTCGTTGGTCAGGGACCTATGGCAGCTTAATAATAACGCTGACACTTGTGTTGTTGAGATCGATCATCGACCTTGCAACCTGACGAAAGATTTCCTTTTTTCAATTTATTGAAGATCGAATTTGTCCTTATGAGTGCACTCTACATGTTTGAATAAATCGTAGCCTGCCAGAAACCTGTCTTGATACTTTACATTATGTCAAGTATCAACTTTAT
This sequence comes from Pectinophora gossypiella, assembly GCF_024362695.1. Lineage (NCBI taxonomy): Eukaryota > Metazoa > Arthropoda > Insecta > Lepidoptera > Gelechiidae > Pectinophora > Pectinophora gossypiella. The sequence goes on from NC_065423.1 coordinate 7,674,779, forward strand.
TATTGGCCCATCTCGTGTTATCCTCGAACGTTTTACCCTCAGTAAACATAAAACGAATATACCCCGCGCCATATTTATAAACCGCACGCTGACTCACGCAGTTATTCTGAAACGCAGTTAATTGCTATGCGCATACGCCTAAGTGAAAAATGTGCGCGAAAGATTGGTAGGAGGAAAGATGTGTGTTGCAAAAGTAAAGGCGGTCAATGTACGATATAAAAAGAAAACAGTTTTTCAAATTCTTCTTCTCTAGTGTAGGTTGTGATATCAATGACCACCAGAAATGTTGGTCGGAATTCGAACCCAGGACCTCTGATCCGTGCGCCCAAGGTATTTTAACAATTACTTAAGATTCACATCATCACAAATTGAAGAGCCGCACTCTTGTCGGTGTAGCATTCTCCTTGCTATTTTTTTAGAGAAAAATAGAGCAGTGGTTTCCGTCTTGCCTTCCGCCCCGCAGTACTCTGTTTGACGCGAATGGCAGGGCGCCCAGAGTAGTTCGTTTCAAAGCCGTACTAGGACTCCTGTCCTCCGCCCCTGGATAGTACTGACAGTTACTGCTGCACGCTGTCAGGGTGCTGTACCGATGGGTCCCATCTCTGCCTCTGCAACCGTTGAGGATGTCACCCGTATCCCTGGGCAAGGGTTCTACGTTATAACCTGTAGGTCTGGGTTTGTTACTTATGATTCGACATTATATAGACGTATCACACAAAATCCCTTTGTAGTGATATAAAAGGATAGTTTGATTTGCATATTGCAGTGCAGGGTGTTAGGCAGGAAGTTAATGTATCGTCTTAAACCTCAATAAAGATTTTATCTATCTATCTATAAAACATAAACAGCATATACACGTCACACGGCTGGGCACAGGCCTCCTTTCAATCAACTGAAGGAGGTATGGAGCATACTCCACCACGATGCTTCACTGCTGGTTGGTAGAGGTGCTTTTACGGCTAATAGCCGGATGCAACGGCTTAACGTGCCCACCTTAGCACGTAATCACCTTACTTTTTCGGACAATCAGGTGATTCAAGCCTGAAAAATCCTTACCAAACAAAGGACAGTCTCACAAAGTGAGTGTAAGTAGCTAGCGACTATCTATCTTATATTACTTATACAAAAAAAATACCTCATCCTTTTGATAATTCTAGACAGAGTTTGAAAGTTTGAGGAGCTCGGTGGCGCAGCGGTAAACGTGCTCGGTCTGCGATTGTTGAAGTTAAGTAACTTTCGCAAAGGCCGGTCATAGGATGGGTGACCACAAAAAAAAGTTTTCAACTCGAGCTCCTCCGTGCTTCGGAAGGCACGTTAAGCCGTTGGTCCCGGCTGCATTAGCAGTCGTTAATAACCACCAATCCGCACTGGGCCCGCGCCGCGTGGTGGTTTAAGGCCCGATCTCCCTATACATCCATAGGGAAGGCCTGTGCCCCAGCAGTGGGGACGTTAATGGGCTGGTGATGATGATGAGTTTAAAAGTAATGTTTTTATTACTGAAGCATTCCATAAGATTAAATCACTCACAATTCACCGTAAGATTTATAACGCAATGGCCTTGGCTGAGACAGATGGTCTCTATCAAACAGATGTGAGATGGTTTGATTAAACCACTAAACGAGGCCTTCATCTTGAAACCAACTGGACTGGGTCATTGAACTACATTCCTGAAGGTAACATGGCCAAATCATGTTCCTTCGTAAGTATGTACAGTCATGAGCAATATAATGTACCCACTTTAGGACTCTGTCGCTGTCTGTCGCACTAATATATTTGACATTTAGTGAGACTTACAGTTCAATTTGTCAAAAAAGTTAATGTGACATGGTACCAAAGTGTATACATATTAATGCTAGGCCCGTGCTGGGATTTGAACCTGCAACCTCACACTGAGAGTCAAGCGTTCTTCCAACTGGGCTACTACGGCTATTTACATGGGTGAACACAGTTTGAAATATCTATGTAGGTAAAGTAGGTATATGACTTGCAATCCACAACTACCTAATCACACATATATACCTATTAAGTGAAATAAGAAATCTAAAGTAGGTACCTACCTCAAAAAAAAATGCAAAATCCTCTTTTTTTCCTTTTTTTTTTGATTTTTGAAAAACGCTATTTATATTTGACAAATTATAATTATTTGTATAGTGTAAAGATTCCCTAATTCATTCAACTGTTATAAGGGCAATCAAATTCTTGAACTTAAATTTCACAGAACTAGCACAGAAATCTTTTAAAAAGAATTCATTTTCCAAGACTAAATTCAAGGAACACATAAACTTAACCTATTTTTCAAATTATTCCACAATTATACGCGTCAAAATAGTTGTTTTTGAAAACAACTGCTTACTACCTACTTAAGTTGCCGCGGAGCGAGGGACTCTTTTTAAAAAGCAAAAATTGAATTTTGAATTTAAACTTTTAATGCGTACTTTACAGTGGTCAACTTAAGACTAAACTTATGAGCTAGTTCTATGATCTAAGAAAGCTATGAAAACAACAATACCTCCCGGTAGTTCGGGCTTATCTAAAGCTGAATGCGCAGGACGGATGTTGTTCGTCTGCGCCGGAGGTCTGGGAATGCGCTTCATACAATACTTAGAAAGCTTACGTCGGGACTCTTACAGTACCCGCGGTAGGTCCGGAATACATAACTCCTCCCTCCATAAGATTGGAATTATCGGAGGGGTGGTTTTCAGCCCTTTGATGATTCCGATCTGATAATATGAAATTCTTAAAACGTTTAAATGAATATATGAAAATACTTAAAATTATGATTACATAGAGAAGTAGAGTCCCTATACTAATGTTTCTTGCGTTCACTACACTTCCATATGTGCTCACTTCACTAACTAATTCACTTTCACTATTTTTCAGGACATGGGACAGGCTTTGCAGGGTCTGTAAATCTATTTCATCCAGGTTAAGTGGTTTCTTCGAGACGACTGGCTTTGACGTCGACAGTGATGGAAGATCAATTATTGGAAGTTTCTCATATAAAACGTTGCCCGCCTTCGATCGGTGTTGTTTCAGAGTTACATTTTGGATTGTTATTTCGCAGGCGTCTTCAATGGTAAGTATATAGGTTCCTTCAACATATGTTCTAGTGACATCCTCTCCACATTGTGACGTCATTAGAGTAGCGGTTTTGCAGTAGAATATCCAACGATTTGACTCTATTGGCTGTAACTTGAATTTTGTTATATCCACGTGAATAGGGGAACACATGGTGGTATTAATGACGAACTTCAGTAGATCGGTGATGCAGACATCTTCCATAGTCGGCGGAACAATGGAGTCTTCATGACACATGAAGATGCTTCTTTCTATTTCCAGGCAAGAGTGGGAGAGCGACAGAGCTTTCGACTGATTCACAATAAGGTAAGGATATTTAGGAATTATTAGGGTAGTTAGATTTAGGTTATCTGTTACAGGTAATGACAAGACTCGATAATAATGATAACTCTCGGATCTGACTAACGGAACTTCAATAATAAAGGTAATCTGATTTTCTTTAGAAAACGCTTTTAACTCTACACATTGTTCAATTCTTATCAAATTATTTAACTCTACGGGATAAACCAATTTATCAGTTAATTCTATTTTCCTAAGTACAGTCATAAATTCATCGGTATCAATAATCGATTGATGTAAAGTTCCTACCTTACTAAATGCAACGGCAGTTTCAATTTCGTCCAGCTTTATGTAGAGCATTTGGAAGTTATGTAAGAAAAGACTATAGACATGGATAACTTTATTTATACTTTGGCTTGTTTGGATTGATTCATTTAGTAATATTTTCAAATCGTGTATTTCTTTATCGAGCTGGATAAAATTGTTCTTCGTAGCATTTGTTACATTTGCAACAGATCCCATAATTTCGGTTATCAAGGCGATTTTCATAGAGACACTATGTTGTTGTTGTTGTAATTTACTGATCTGACTATCGTACCTTATTGCGTCTTCGTTGTCTAAGTTCCCCGTTAAAACTTTAATTAGTGAACCTATTGGGTTTAACAGTCCTCGTTTTTGTCTGACAGAAGGAATAAGTTGTCTAAACTTTTGTATGGTTATGTTCTTTATATGTTCAGTTTGTACTTTAATATCAGTGCATTCGGAGGTAATGTTTTGTTTAAAATAATGTAGCACATGTTCGTTTAGATCCGCAAGTCGATTAACATTGAGCTCTAAATCTTCATATACAAGGTTTAAATCTAATGTCTTAAAAATTAACCATTTATCGTAGGTAATAATGGCGCGTCCCTTTCTCACAGGAAGTATTCCAGGGTTCCGTTCAATCTTCTGCAGTTGAAGGGCCTGGCTCTGGCTCTGGATGCTCATTACCAGCAGCACGGTCGCGAACCTGTGGGGGCCGTCGAATATCCTTAATAGTTACCTTAGTTTCGCGGTTCCTAACGTGGATGGGTACAGTGTTCCTAACTATATTTCCAGATACTATTGCCCTTTCAAAACGTGGTTTGTCTTTGCTACGTCTAGTGTTCACTCCTTTGATGTAAACTGTCTCTCCTTCGTCTAAGTTAATGTTTTTCTCACCTCCTCGCTTTTCCCTAATATTTTCCTTGTGGTCTATCATTTTCTCTGTTAGGTACTTATATAAGAATTTTGTTCGGTTCGCATGATCGTTGATTAGTTTTTGGGTGTAATGTTTATTAAAGTCTACATCAAACGCGTTTGAGGAATCCGTGTGTCCTAATACTACTTCAAATGGGGTTAATCCAGTAGTAGAATGTATTGTATGGTTGTATGCCATGATAGCATACGTCATGACGGAAGCTGCGTCGGTAAGTTTTCGCTCATACTTTGCGATACGATAAATTTCTAAAATGGTAGAGTGAAACCTCTCTACTATTCCCATGGAATTTGGGTTGTGCGGAGTTCCGATATGAAGGTTTATTTTGTAGAAACATAAGGTTTCTTTCAAAAGGGTATTGTTAAACTCTGTGCCGGGGTCTACATTTATGATTCTAGGGGTACCGTAATAAGAAAAGTACGAAATTAATGCGCGTACTATTTCAGGGGTGTTTTTGCTTGGGATAGGGATAGCTTGTCCCAGTTTGCTGAAAGCATCTACTATTGTGAGGAAGTATTGTCCTTCTATAGAGAATACATCCATAAAAAGTTCTTGAAATGGTTTATTCTGAGTTTGCGTTAACTGTAATTCCGGTTTGAAGGGTTTCCGATCGTATTTAAGTTTTTTGCATGTTTCACAGGAATTGATAATAGCGGTTACTGTAATGTCCATATTGTTCCAATAATAGACACGTTTTAATTTCATTAAAGTTTCTTTTATACCACGATGACATGTAGAGCCCTCATGATATTTCAGCACTATCTGTCTCTGTTCTTCTTCATTTTCAACGGTTATTACTCTTTTGGTACATTCCATGAGATGTACAGCGCCCTTCTTGAATAGGGATATAAATGCCTGTACAAACTGTTTGCGATGAATTTCACTCTCGAAGTAAATGAATTGTTTTATTTTGGGTCTTACATAACCTTTCAGGAATTCTTTTACTAGATCCGGTCTATTTAAAGGTAAGGTTACTTCAATTATTCTTTGCTTTGAATTGGACAAATTATTAATTGATGTTTCATTTCTGTTCCAGGTATAAACCAGTATTTGATTGGGTTTGCTGTCGATTGCTTCGTTCAAGATGGGGATTCCATTAGTATCAATATCGCGTGCGGAATGGATTGTATCGGTGTTACTATTAGTGTTTTCAGGGATTGTAATGGTACTTTCCGATGGTGAGACGATTGGGAATTGGGACTCCAATTCGTTGTGTCCCGCCCTTGGGGTTTCGCTTCCATCGTCCGATGAGAGTTCTATTACATCATCTGTGTTTACTTGCTCATTACGTCGATTTTGGGGTCGGCTTCCTAGTCTGACTACTTCGTTTACCACGTCATCCAAGTAGGATCTGAGTCTATGTTCACTTTCGTCAACATTGACTCGCATGGATTCCGAATCGTTACCTACTGCGTTTACCCTTATTCTGGATAGTGCATCAGCATTGTTATTCTGTTTTCCTGCTTTATATACGACATCGTAATCAAACTCTGCCAAACGTAGTTTCCAACGAGTTAATTTACTATTGGTTTCTTTCATGGACTTTAACCATGTTAGTGGGCGATGATCTGTATATATGGTGAACTTATTCCCATATAGGTATGGGCGGAAGTATTTAGTAGCCCACACAATGGCAAGAAGTTCCTTTTCAGTTGTGCTATATCGGGTTTCTGCATCGTTTAAAGTACGACTAGCGTATGCGATTGGTTTATCCGAACCGATTGGTCCTTGAGATAGGACTGCACCTATCGCATAGTCTGAGGCATCAGTAGTAAGTACAAAGGGTTTTGTGAAATCCGGAAATTGTAGCAAAGGGGCATTTACCAAAAGCTCCTTACACTTTTCAAATGCGTTAATGTATTCTTGATTGATCTGAATCCGATTTCTTTTCTTTAAACAGTTAGTAAGTGGACGTGTTAATTTGGAAAAATCTTTTATAAACTTTCGATAATATCCGACTAAACCAAGAAAGCTTTTAATTTCCGTAGTTGTTTTTGGCAAAGGGAATTTCAAAACGGCTTTAATTTTGTCATCGTTTGGTTTCAAACCTTCCTTAGTTATTACATGGCCTAAATAGAGTACTTCTTTACGAAGAAACTCGCATTTATCAAGTGTGACTTTGAGATTTGTTGCTCTTAATCTTTCGAATACCTTTCTTAGCTTTTCTAGGTGTTCTTGTAGGCTGGATGAATAGACGATTATATCGTCGAGATACACCAAGCAATGTAATCCTTGCAAGCCACGGAGGACATTGTCCATTGCTCGCTGGAACGTCGCGGGTGCGGTTTTAAGACCGAAAGGCATACGGGTAAATTCGAAATGACCGGCTTGCGTAGAGAACGCAGTTTTGTGTCGATCCTTCTCGGCTACTTCTATTTGGTGGTATCCACTCGCTAGGTCGATGGTACTGAAGTATGTAGATTTGCCTAGTTTGTCAAACAAGTCGTTGATGTTTGGAAGTGGATACTTATCGTCGACTGTGATGTCGTTGAGGCGACGGTAATCAATTACCATACGGAATTTGGTTTTTCCAGAAGCGTCCTGTTTTTTGGGGACCAAGTGCACTGGCGCACTCCATGGAGAGTGCGACTCTCGAATAACATTATCTTTCAATAACTTTTCAACCTGATTTTGAATTTCTAAGTTTTGTGCAGGTGGGTGACGATAAGGCCTGATATAAATTGGATCTTCATTTGTCGTGCGAATTTCGTGTTTTACTTGATTTGTAAAGGTTAACGGGATGTCTTCACTGTAGAATATATCTCGAAACTCGTAGCATAATTTTGATATTTTGTCTCTCTCTTCTTGGTTCATATGGTCCAGTCTCAGTCTCTGTAAATTTTGTTTCAATAGGTCGTCAACGTCGTAACTATGGTCAGTAGAATTTACTATGATCTCGTTCTCTTGGAATGGTGTCACAGGCAGAGGTTTATTAAACGTCACTGCTATGGTGTCGTCAGTAGCGTTTTGTATAACTGACGTAGCCATAAAGTCTACACAGTTTACTATTGCGGTTGGCATGCGGACACCTTTAGTGAACTCTATAAAGTCCAAAATTGCATGTCCGTTTTGTAGATCAGTTGGAATGCGAACCCTAGTTTCGGTACGAGGTCCTAAAATCAACTCGTGTGGTGCTTCGTATAGTATGGGTATTTCGGTGTCACGGGTCCGCAGTACTTGGTGTTTCATATCTATGGATGCGTCCAGTTTTTTCAATAAGTCTGAGCCGATTAGACCGTCATAGCGACTATCAACATCGTAGACATAAAATTTTTGTTGTAACTTGCTTTTAAATGTCTTTAAAAGGGGAATTTGTATTACTTCATTATGGCAACTACGGGCATGTGTGCTGATAACCTCGAATGGTTCCAGAATTTTGAATTTTGCAAAAAATTCGTTTGCCTTTTTGGGACTTATGAATGACCTAGAGCTTCCGGTATCGATCATAAATGTAGCGTTAATTTCAGGTATTCTAATATGGGGTAATTTTAGTGCATTTACGCAATTTATTCGGATTATTTGAGACGGGGTTTTGTTGAGGCCTTTGATTGAAAATTTTCGGCTGGCAAGTCCGTTGGAGTCAATTCATTTTCTTCAGCTTGTTGTTCAAATTCAGGGGGAGGAACGCCCTCGCAGTTCTCAGAAAAATCATCTTGCGCGGTGAAATAGTTTTCCTCATAGTTGTAATCGTATGGGACAAAGCAATCATCGGTATAGTAGATATTATTATATTCGTCAGGGGAGTCGATCATGAATTGCGCTGTAGCAGTCCGCATCGACACGTCAGGCTCGGGTAATGCACATGCATGCGGTTTCTGAGGTTCGGCTTTAGGCATAATTTGATACAGAGGTCGTGTTTGTTGCGGGTTATTAAAGTTTTGCCTATACCACGGATGATTCATTGGGAAATTAAATCGTGCGTTTTGGTTTGGGATTCCAAATTTGAAATTTTGTTGGTTAGGGATACCGAATTTAAAGTTTTGGTTATTAGGTATTCCAAATTTAAAGTTATTTTGGTTGGGGATACCAAATCTAAATCCTTGATTTTGGTTCGGGGGTCGATATCCGAACTGGGGTTTTGGTGTGAATCCGAATTTATTAGGTTGGAATTGTTGGGTAAAAGGATTACGGGACTGTTGTGGAAACGGTCCAAATCCAGCACCGGATGGAATGAATCTGAAATTTTGAGCTGTTCTCGTAAATGGTGTTTGTGAAACTTGTGCGGGTTGAGTTTTGTTCTTATTTTTCGCGTCGTATTGAAATTGGAAATTTACTTCTTCCGTAACTACGCTTAAGGCGTTCTCGAGCGTGTTAGAACCCTTAAGTCGCACCGTCCTAATGAGGTTCTCGGGCAGATTATACATGAACACATTAAGGCAAGTGTTATTGTAAATTATCATTTTCGCGGCCTTAACGCCTTCATCCTGTAATAGATTCACTTTCGCAAACAAAGTGCTTCGCACTTGTTGGATTCGACAACAAAAATCGTGATACGATTCGCCAGATTTAATTTTCATTGATTCCAATTCGATAGCTATACATTCTTCCGACCTTGGGTCACCGAAATGTAGGATTAATAAATCTTTTAAGGAAGACCAAGTGTTCACATCTTGTCTTTCGCTTAGTAAATGTGCTGCTTTGTCTATTAGTCTGCTTGAAATAGCATGAAATACATATTGCGTTTGGTGTGGATTGTCCTGTTGCTGGGCATATGCCGATAATACATACTCAGCTTTATTAATGAATAAATTTAGCAACTGTGGTTCGCCACTGAATTTTGGAATAAGGCTTAGCATTTCGTTTGGAACAAGAGAAATTTGTTGCGTCATTTTTATCTACTTAAAATATAACACAAGACACAAAATACAATAGAAACACAATAAAAACACAATAAAAATACACAAGTAAATGACACAAAATAAGACAATAATATAAATCACTTCAATTATTTCTGTTCAATTATATTTTATTATTTTTCTTTAGAAAATCAGATCACTTAACTACTTTATGCTAATTATCTAAAACATTCGGCGATTGTGACCAAATGTCAGATCCTATCTAAACTATGCTAGCTGTCTAAAACATTCGGCAATTTATGTCCGATTGTCAGACCCTACCTAAATGAGTCTCACAATTAGCTGGAATAGAAAGGGATAAGACAGGATAGTGAAAAAGTCTACTCACAGACCGCTCGATCCCATTTCCTCCTACTAGAGTTGTGCGTTGCCACCGAGAGAGTACTCGTCCTTTGTCTCACGCCGCTTGTCCAAAAGTTATTTATTTGGTTCGTAGAATATCCACCGTACTGTAACCCGTGATAACCGAGTTGCAGGTCTTCTGGGTACAGCTTCTTCCAATAGCGGATATCCTACCGGCTGCGCCACTTAAGTTGCCGCGGAGCGAGGGACTCTTTTTAAAAAGCAAAAATTGAATTTTGAATTTAAACTTTTAATGCGTACTTTACAGTGGTCAACTTAAGACTAAACTTATGAGCTAGTTCTATGATCTAAGAAAGCTATGAAAACAACAATACCTCCCGGTAGTTCGGGCTTATCTAAAGCTGAATGCGCAGGACGGATGTTGTTCGTCTGCGCCGGAGGTCTGGGAATGCGCTTCATACAATACTTAGAAAGCTTACGTCGGGACTCTTACAGTACCCGCGGTAGGTCCGGAATACATAACTACCTACTTGTTCACATTTCTCGAACAAATTGAATTTAAAATGGAACACCTGTTACATTTTAAAAGTGTCTTTTGAAATCGAAATTACTAGAAACTTCTTTACGTAGAAAAAAGATAATTACCTATACATAACAAACTTAAATACTAGGTAAGTACTGCATCAGTGATTTGTGTACGCTACGCCTTTAACGGTTTTTCGAATTTAAATTTCATATAACGCTCCTAAATTCTCAATTCAAAAGGTCTCTTGAATACATTCAATTTTTCGGTCACATCGATTCAGTCCGTAAAATGTTCTGAATATAATTTTTATTCTTTTTCTATTTTTTTATGGATTTTCAACCTAAAGCTGTAAAGAGAATTCGTATGTATTAGGGTGTTAGTAAACTATTTTATAGTGTGACAAGGGAGATTTGATTTATTATTCCGGTTTCATATGCAACGTTTGCACAGTTAGAAATAAAATGGTTCATTCATATTTTGAACCTATGTAATACAAATCTATGGGCTCAAAATATTCAAATGGTAGTGGTATAACAGTAGTGAAGCAGTATTTTGCGTTTATTGTTTTTCTAACCGTTACCATACTAAACTTGTTGGTATACTTAAATCAACTTTAAGCCAAGTCGTAGACTTTCGAGAAAATGACAGCTTTTAACAGCCTAACACCGCAATCGGTGTTGACAAGCAAAAGTGACTGTTTTGCTTACTGTTTTGCTTTATCATCCCATGGTCACATTTACGTGATATAATCCGTTGCCAAACTATACAAATACAAACTAATAACTTTTCCAATTTGCTTGAGACCTTGTTAACTTTGCCAACTTGAGGCCGTACGTAACAACAACAAACGTACTACTTTTAAGGAAGGTACCTACTTACTTATATGATTACCTAGTCATATAAGTGGTTGAATAACTATGTAAACACAAACTTCAAGAAGACATAGAAAACATAGTTATAAAACTTAGTAGAAATTGTTGGTTTTATGTTGTACCAAACCGTTACCTAAACGTCCCTATGCTACTCGTAGACAAGCCTATGAGGCCTACTTACAAACAGAAAGCACTGGCCACTGCATATTTAGCACAAAAACGGTCCAGGCTATTCGAATTTCAAATGGCACTCGAAAATAGAACGCAGGAGATCCGTTACGAATAAATAGGGCTGCGAATAGGTATATCGGTTGACAGTTATTGTGTGACGATGGTTTCTGTACGTAACTGGAACGCGTTCTGAAACCAAATAACGTTTGTGAAACGGGATTAAGCCACGGGATAAGGCGATGAGCGATGAAATTTAGTGCCAGATGTAACCTAAACATGTCATATTCAAGGAATATAAGTATACCTATTCATTGACTACTCTATTGTAATCGTAAACCCTAAATAACAAAGAATAAGCAAGAAACATATTTCTTAATTATTCCTTTACAATAATGATTCCCTCGCTCAAAGAATAGGTAGAGTATCAACTAAATAATATATTGCGCTCACTATTTCGCTACCAGCTCGTTGCTACCCTTTGGAATATGCTAGACTCCTCTCAAACACAGCTGACCTTTCTAGGTACCCACTAAAGTAAATAAATAAACAAAATTAATAAACATTAACTTAAGTTAGTGATCTTCATTATTCTAACTTGTTTTCCGTTTTAAATATTTATTGTAACTACCGTAGATTCCAGAAGCAATAAAGTGTTTTAAACATTCCTACAAATTACAAATGTTTTCTATAAGTACAATGAACCATGCTGCTTATCATAGAAGGCATGTGGTGGAAAACTACTAAGAAATCGATTTAACATGTACTATGAGTAGCTAGATTTAATCTTTAGGGCCTTACAGTTTATCGAGCCGATACAAAACTCCTAAATAGGTCGCGTTTTTTTTTTTCTTGCCATATAAACCAGGTGGCTTAAAAAGGCCACATCGAAGCAATTCATATAAAAAGCAATATTGCAATTTAACATTTCCGCATATAAAAGTAAGTTCACAATGTCAACTCTAGTTGCCAGTTTCCTGCTAGTCAAATCAGTTACTTTTTAGTAAACGTCAGGCTTTTCGGCGGGAAACGGGAACGGGACAGTTGCTTTCTTCATTGAGTAATCTAAATAATTAATACGAAGTGGTGTTTTGTGGTTAATGATCGCATTAAGTTAGTCGGAAGACATTCGCGAGTGTTATTATATTGGAGTATTCAATAAACAAAGTGTATCTGCCTATTTTCGCTTCGTGCCGGGAAGCCGCTTCATAACTCAAAAGTTTATGCGGACTTTTAAGTTAATTCGTTTGGGGTTCGGAGTAGGAGTCTACTCCGAGGGTGGGGGCTTAGGTTGCATCATCATCACCTTTCATCATTTCATTAATCATCAAGAAAAAAAATACGTCAGACATGGCTGTATGGGATAGTTCCCTTTGCCTTACCCTTCGGGGAAAACCAAAACAAAAAAAAAATGGAAACAGTGTTGTGACGTCATAGGAAAACGTGATAAAATATCGCACCTATTCTTTTTCTTTTTAAAATTCATAAATAAGTTAAATGGAACAATGAAAATGTTTTTCTTCAGTTTTAGATCTGTCTTTATTTAGTGATCAGAATTTCATAATTTATCTTGAACCTAGTACAGTCATGAGCAATATAATGTACCCACTTTAGGACTCTGTCGCACTAACATATATTATTTGACATGTAGTGAGACTTACAGTTCAATTTGTCAAAAAAGTTAATGTGACATGGTACTAAACTGTATACATATTAATGCTCGTGACCGTACACGACCCAATTGCTTCGATCTTTCCGTTTTGTTCACCCCACTAAACAATATGAAAACTGATCTTGGAAATTGCAGTTGCGCACTTAATTATCTAAATATTTACCACGAAAATTTACAAACTGAAACTGTGGCTACCCTTTAAACAAAGTAAACTTTAGACAAAGGAAATCAAAGTTAGATCATAGTCATATAATTAACTTGAAAGTTTATAAACAATTCAACTCCGTCCTGAACTAATTGTTCTAGAAGTCAATGTTTAGTGTACTTACTGCAAAAAGCTGAGTCATATTCGAATAGATTTTGTAAATAGGTAATAGTCAAAGGAATAATCACTTTGAATAGCTTTTTAGTGAAATATAAAAAAGAGAAACAAAGAAGACAATCTGTACAGCACTGTCTATATTTTTTGGAGGATGTAACCTGGAAAGCCCCTCATTGAGCCAGTATAATTTGTTAATTTACAGATACGTAATACCCGTGGTAGCCCAGTTGGTAGAACGCTTGCCTCTCACTTTGAGGTCGCAGGGTCCAGCACAGGCCTAAACCAATGATTGTCGAATTTGTTTTCGAATTCATGTTTGGATTATAAATGATTATCACGTGCTCAGCGGTGAAAGAAAACATCGTGAGGAAACCCACATTCCCGAGAAATGCATTTTCGGAGGTGTGACCTAACCTGTCAGTCGCTTCTGTAAAAAACCGGTCAAATCTTCAGGTTAGGTAAGCGGACCCTGTGTAAAACGGGTTAATTCTAGGGGGATGATGATTTACAGATACGTAACATAGCATCTCGCCTGGCTTGTGCTAGGCCCCCCTATTCCCCATTTGTCCGGCCAAGTAGTTAATGCCATCTGCGGCAAATCTACAATAATTCACAGTCATAATCTCTCTTGGGTCGGTCCCTCATATCTGAGGATCGCGGTCAGCATCATGCTGACTCTCTTGGGAAAATAGAAGCAGTGGTTTCCCGTTGCCTTCTGCCCCAGACATTTTTGAAGTTATTTAAACTCCAAGGCCGCTGTTGCCTCTACGGTCGGTTGGCTGACCGGTGGTATGGTTATACCGCCATTGCTCGGTCGCCAGAGCCTCGTCCGTTATCTAGCAGGGAGCACCGCGGCGCCCAGTGGACACCGCCGACAGCGACTCATAACAAAGCACCGACGCGCGCAGGTGAGGTTGGCAGTTGGGCCGGATATAGGTGTTCTTTCCGTTCTCCCCTTACTCCCCAATCATAATCTACCCACTTTTATTTGCTGCTGATTGTACACACAGTTTCTATTACCTTTGACATTTGCTACCGTGCCACCAAGTGTTGTATTTTACAAACATTACGTTATTGCTTCAAATATCAAATGTACCACATAACCCTTTAATGGGTTTTGCTATTATTTCTGCCTTCTAAAATTATCCGTCTATTTTTATAATATACTAACATATTTAAGCTCGTGGCTATATTCTCAATTGGGGTAGTCAGATTGGAGATTGGGATTATCAGATCCGGCCAAGTAGTTAATACCATCTGCGGCAAATCTACAATAAGTCACGTCAAAAAAAAGGATTTTCAGAGTTGGGGTTGGAACATCCATCGCATGAGCTTATTTACTTACCTACGCTTTACCAAGCTTTCTTTACTTTCTTTATCTATATGTTTTATAGTGGATTACTTACTTATTATGTTAACTAAGGTATTGTTGTTCCTCTGCTTGGCCGAGTAAAAACTCTTTTATAACAGTACAACTATTCTTCTACTTTGCCTGCCTTGTTACTTACTCTACAGCAATTACTTACAGACGACCAGTAGACATTTTTTTTGACGTGATTTATTGTAGATTTCCCGCAAATAGCATCAACTACTAGGCTGGACAAATGGAGAACGGTGATGGCTCTCGCCCGGTACAACATTTAAGACAACAGGCCCGAGGGTGCCCAGTTGGGAGACCAATAGACAGCAGGAAATAGTTAATATAAAATAAGTAAGTTAGTTCTATTTTTCTTTTTTCCAGCTTTTTTATTATTATATTTTCTCTTTAATCCAGCCAAGTAGTGTCTGTAATGCAGGATAAATTTCCAACACAATATACTTCGCGACCCTCACACAATAACCGTCTCCCGTCTACCCCGGAAGGAATATAGCACAAAGATAAGTACTATATTTACTTGAACCATCATTAAACCAGCGAGGAAAGACATATTGGTACAGTTACTCGTCTGGCACTCTGACATAAATCCGTTGCCTGAAATTAGCACAAAAGATAAACTCAAACGGGTTTTACCCGCGCCCGAAACTTGTAGGCTACACCTCATCGAGGAGGACAGAGACTCAAGACATCAAAAGCAATATTGCTATTTGTCATTTTGTTGTCATTGCGTAATTTTACACGCACAAATTCTAGGTTCAATCTTCACCATTGGACTATCCACCGATTAATTTAATTTAACCGATCAAAATTATATTTTAATGTTAAGTATTTTCTCTTGAACCTTGACGTTGGCAGAATCATCGTTTCTGAACGATCCAGCCACAAACAATACAAAAATAGAATAGAACACGCACAATACCAACATAACAAGATGTACTTATTTAGTAGGTACCCACACCACACCTTTGTTATAGACCAAATGTCAAGTTGCAAAATTGCTTTTTAGATGAATTGCTTCAATGTGGCCTTTTTAGAACCGCTTTTGTGGCCAAAGAAAAATGAAGATTGCTTTTCGAATTCGTGTTACGTATCCACACGGCCGTAATACATTATTTATTACAGTGTTACACGTGTCTGCAATCAAACAAAATCAATCCAATTATAATTAAGTTAAGAGTCATGGAGTCCCGTTGCGAAAATCACTAACGAAATTATCCGACGACGTCGTTAAACCTTGAGACACAAAATTACATCCACGAGAAAGCCACAGTAAACAAATCTTATCGGTCCTTCGTTAAAATTATAGAAAGTTCAACCAGTGCCTCGTGTATGCACGCCTACACGTTTTGATATAGCAATCATAAAAATGGATGATTGCTCGGCTAATTTGTGCAGGATAATCTTCGAAAAAATATTTTGAACAATAGCATAAATTCGTAACAAAGTAAACACAGCTATAAGTTTCTATTAATAAGTATATGCTAGGCTTGATGCAAATTTTTCGATTCAATATTATATTATATAAGTAAATAAAATATTAAGTAGACCGTATCAACTTTAGTATTGGCAATAAGAAGTCAATAATTATTGGTAAACCCAATGACAATTAATACGATAAGTTACGATACTACTAGGGTTATACCTAAAAAAATAAACCATATCCAAATCATTTATTGCATTTGTCATGGGTATTAAATTCTTTATATTATGCTAATAAAAGAACTCAAACATATTACCAATATCCTAAAAGATTCTTCGATACATCAGACACAACAGTTTATTAATTAAGTATTGAATTATAACTAGAACAAAAGGATAATTAAAATAAATTATAATATTATTGTTTTTATACTAATTCACATAATAAATTATCACATTTTTAAATCTTCGTATAATATCTCTATCTGCCCTATAAGGATTGAAATGAACAGGAGGGTTAAAATGGCCACATTGAAGCAATTCATCTAAGAAAGCAATATTGCAATTTGACATTTACGCATATAAAAGTAAGTGTGCAATGCAAACAAATGTCATTGATATAGCAATATTGCTTTCTTAGATGAATTGCTTCGATGTAGCCATTTTAATCCCCCAGATAAGTCAAATTCTCTTAATATGCTACAGCAGAACTATCATCTGAATCGAAGTTGTTATTCGAATCCCTATATTTCTCATCAGTATGTATCTCTTCATCATTGAACATTTGGTCTAAGTCCTCTGATTCCTCTTGGTATTCATCTTTATGGCTTTGCTCATCGTTAGTCCCTAGTGGAACTACGTTTGCATTGAAAAGATGAGGCTTTAAAGCCAAGTATTTACTATACAAATTACTATCTACACGTATTGATTTGCTTTCTTCATTGTCCTCTTCACTGTCGTCGTTCTCTGTTTCTAAGTCACCATTTTGGTCCGCTTCTGCATTATCAGCAGTGTCTTCTACTTCAACATCTTGGTTATAAGAAATTTCTTCTGGTGCTATTTTATGAATATCTTTTCCTTCATCTATGTTTTCTTCTTCATCATTGTAATCGTTTGATGCTTGATGATCAGATTCTTCATCATCATTTTCGTCATAATTGTCGTCTTCTTTAGCATACCCGCCACCCGGTTGTATCACAATTTCTGCATTAGTATCCTGATCATTCGATTCCACTTCGTTTACAGCGTAATTATAAACGTTGGAACTGGACTGAGTCAGTTCTACATTAGGTTTCTCAATATACTGAGATTCTGTGTCACTTGTATCTTCTGCACTGTCATTTGTATCCTGAGCAACTCCATATGGATCACTGTCACCTTCGTTCTTAGTATTATCATCATTTCCAGTGTCTTGGAGACTATATACACTTTTTTCATAAGGTAACGTTTGCACTGTAATCACAGCGTCGTATGGTACTCCAGGATTGCCTATAAATGCTAAAACCACGTAATTGAATCCAGGGCCACCGTCAACTATATTTGCTTTTAGATCAGTCCCAAAATCTATACCACTAACTCGAACATGTACTATAGGATCTCCGTTTCCTATAGCAGGGTACCTCAATGCTATAGAACCGCCTGGTAGAGATACTCTGATTTGTTCAGTGTTAGTCTTCTCAAGTTCTTCATTACCAACGTCTAGCAAAAACACAAATGGGTACTTATGAAATGGGTTAGCGAAAGCTGCTGTTATTTGTGAAATTACTACGAGAGCTAGTAACATCGCGACTAGGGTAAACAGACGATAATGGGTAATGGTACGGTCATCAGGCACTTATATAAGTTGATTTTACGGTTGGAGTGAGATGGTTTTTGCCTGGCCGTGGTAATCGGCGTGACTCCTCAATGTCACTCTATTCATTAGTCTTTATCGGGTCTTCTCAGACAGGAATCGTACAAAAGAATAGGTGCCTCCCATCTAGGAAGAAATTTGAAGACCACTTCCTAGTCTAGCTAGATTTAAAATCCTGTTGCCGTGGGCTGTTACAACATATTTCATCTGAATTTTAATTCATCCACTATTAACTTAGAATAAACATCACATAAGTTAAACAAAAACTTAAACGGTACCTTTTAGATTCGTGTCCTGGTTAAGTCTTGTTAGTAAGTAATTGGTAATTTAGTTAATTTTTGTGATACACTATGTTGTATTATACATACAAACATATAAGATATACGCATGTTAAGTAATACTACTTAGGGACTCATTCGTACAGACAAACTGTTTATACAATTTTGCAGTAGGTACATTGCTAAATTGTATATTTAGTATTAAGATTTAATAAATAAATAATAATAATGACAAGGAATATAGAAATGGAGAAGTTAATATAATCAAGTGAAATAATAAACTAAGTAGTAAGTATAGGGTTTAAAGAATAATACTGTCTTTTGCAGTTGATCACAGCTTTATTTCAATCAATATTGCTTTTACACATAAAAATAAATATATTCTTAAGCGTTTGACACATGACACCAACATTATCACAAATCTAAGTAAGTACGGTCACGAGTACTAATACACTTCTCATCAAAAAAATCGAAACACTTCCGTTTTCATTGTTTCTGTCCGAATTTAACACAAAAAAGAATTCATACGATGAAAAAAAATACATAAATGTATAGCTGGCAGTTTGGCCATTACAATAATAAGCGAAAATTCTAAATTCAAAATTAGAATTTCATTTGTTTATCTTATAAACGAAATGAATCACTGTTTTGAGACAAATGTGTGTTTAGGGTTGGAGTACATTTAGCGTTTAAAAACTAAAAATTGGCGCCTATCCTTAAACTTTATGTTTTTTATTTCAATACTGTGACTTTGGGACGTCTGAAAAAAGGTTTTTTTTTCTAAAACGTATGGATACTTCGCCCACAGAAGCCGCCCAAGTTGTGGCATTGCTGGATTCTGGCCTTAGTCAGTGTGTTGTGGCTGCAAGACTGCATCTAAGCCTGTCATCTGTTCATAGAGTCTATAAACGTTATCGGGAGACTGGTTTGTTCACGCGCCGTTCAGGATCTGGCAGGAATCGGGTCACTTCTGAGCGAGATGATCGATTTATTGTAACAACTTCTTTAAGAAATCGACGCCTTAACGCTTTTCAACTGCAGCAGCGGCTTCGTGTTGTACGAAGGGTGGCTGTAAGTGACTCTACAATTAGAAGAAGGTTGAAGGATCGTGGACTGGTACCGCATAAGCCAGCAAATGGGCCGAAATTAACTGCAGACCATCGAAGAGCGCGCCTTAACTTTGCACGTGAGCACCTAAATTGGTCATACCTACAGTGGAGCAAAGTTCTCTTTTCTGATGAGTGTAAAATTATGCTGTATGGTAACGACGGAAGGAACAAGGTCTACAGAAGAGACGGAGAACGCTATGCACAATGCTGCATTGAAGAAAAGGTCAGCTATGGTGGCGGTTCGTGGACGGTTTGGGGAGGAATCAGCGCCGACGGTAAGACAGAGCTTGCTTTCGTGTCTGGGCCACGTCTGCCTGCACTAAACTGTCATCGGTACGTCGAAGAGTGTCTCGAGCCTCATGTGATGCCCTATGCACATTTTATTGGCAACGGCTTCATATTCATGCACGACAATGCTAGGGCTCACACCGCGGGCGTCGTACGAGATTATCTTAACGAAGTCGATATCTCTATTATGGAATGGCCAGCAAGAAGCCCGGACATGAATCCCATTGAACATCTGTGGGATGAATTAAAGAGACGAATTCGAGCAAGAGATCCTGCCCCAGAAACACTTAGCCAGCTGCAAGATGCAATCCAAGAGGAATGGGACAATATACCACAGCATGTGATCGTGACTCTCATCCGATCGATGAAGAACCGTATGGAAGCAGTAATTAGAGCTCGGGGAGGGAATACAAGTTATTAAATAAACGTTTTTTAGCTTTTTTTTTCATTTACGTGTGTTGTTTTATCCATTTCCTTTATACTCCATACGGAATAAAAATGACTCATTTAACAAAATACGAAACCTATGAAAAATTCATTTAAATTTAGAACATTAACATTAAGATTTGATAAGCTCATATTACTCACTATTAAACGACATTTAACATTTATTCCTAAATGTACACATTTTTCTGATAATCCTGACAAAACGTAAACTTGCAAGGTGTTTCGATTTTTTTGATGAGAAGTGTATGTATACACTTTACAACCATGTCACATTAACTTTTCTGACAAATTAAACCATAAGCCTCATTAAATGTCAAATATGATAGTGCGACAGGGTTCTAAAGTGGGTACATGACATTGCTCATGACAGTATCTATGGCAACGAGTTAATAATATGCCTTACATTGTAAATCTGGAAGGTTCAAGACTTCAAGCGTGTTATATAAAGTACATGTATATCTTATACGAACAACAAGAATATTTTGAAGGGGATACATTTCTAGATAATACGAAGAAATTTTATAAATATACATAGTATAATATCAGGTAGGTATAGCAAGAAAATCCTACGCAATAATATTGTCATAATTAACCTTTTATCTCGCTAAATATTCCGTCTTCTTCTTCTATCGTGTGGGTTGTCAGGTGAATTACCAACCTCATCAACCCTGGTGTCAAGGTTAGATACTATTGAGCCGCCAAAGGCCCCTGTCATGACTCATATAACAAATACGTTAACCGGGACCAACGGCTTAACGTGCCTTCCGAAGCACAGATCAGCTGATCAGCCTGTAATGTTCTAACCAAACGGGACCACAAAGTAATTTTTGTGATATGTCCCCACCGGGAATCGAGCCCAGGACATCCGGATTGTGAACCCAACGCTCAACCACTGGACCACGGAGGCCGTTATTATTAATCAAAGCACCAACAAACTCCGTAATTATTAATCAAAATCAATTAATATTAATTATGAATAAATATTCCGTAATTATTAATCAAAGCACCAACAAACTTCATTGAATCAATAAACTTCTCTTAGCCTATTCTGAAACGAATGTTTCGTTTCTTTACTTCTTCATTGTCATATTCTACATTAATGAGTGCTATTATTTGATTATTTCTTTACAAATTCCATTCCATTCGTTTATAAATTTACTGCATCAAGTACCTGCAGCTACGCTTGTATTTAAAATATACACTTCTCATCAAAAAAATCGAAACACTTCCGTTTTCATTGTTTCTGTCCGAATTTAACACAAAAAAGAATTCATACGATGAAAAAAAATACATAAATGTATAGCTGGCAGTTTGGCCATTACAGTAATAAGCGAAAATTCTAAATTCAAAATTAGAATTTCATTTGTTTATCTTATAAACGAAATGAATCACTGTTTTTGAGACAAATGTGTGTTTAGGGTTGGAGTACATTTAGCGTTTAAAAACTAAAAATTGGCGCCTATCCTTAAACTTTTTGTTTTTTATTTCAATACTGTGACTTTGGGACGTCTGAAAAAAGGTTTTTTTTCTAAAACGTATGGATACTTCGCCCACAGAAGCCGCCCAAGTTGTGGCATTGCTGGATTCTGGCCTTAGTCAGCGTGTTGTGGCTGCAAGACTGCATCTAAGCCTGTCATCTGTTCATAGAGTCTATAAACGTTATCGGGAGACTGGTTTGTTCACGCGCCGTTCAGGATCTGGCAGGAATCGGGTCACTTCTGAGCGAGATGATCGATTTATTGTAACAACTTCTTTAAGAAATCGACCCCTTAACGCTTTTCAACTGCAGCAGCGGCTTCGTGTTGTACGAAGGGTGGCTGTAAGTGACTCTACAATTAGAAGAAGGTTGAAGGATCGTGGACTGGTACCGCATAAGCCAGCAAATGGGCCGAAATTAACTGCAGACCATCGAAGAGCGCGCCTTAACTTTGCACGTGAGCACCTAAATTGGTCATACCTACAGTGGAGCAAAGTTCTCTTTTCTGATGAGTGTAAAATTATGCTGTATGGTAACGACGGAAGGAGCAAGGTCTACAGAAGAGACGGAGAACGCTATGCACAATGCTGCATTGAAGAAAAGGTCAGCTATGGTGGCGGTTCGTGGACGGTTTGGGGAGGAATCAGCGCCGACGGTAAGACAGAGCTTGCTTTCGTGTCTGGGCCACGTCTGCCTGCACTAAACTGTCATCGGTACGTCGAAGAGTGTCTCGAGCCTCATGTGATGCCCTATGCACATTTTATTGGCAACGGCTTCATATTCATGCACGACAATGCTAGGGCTCACACCGCGGGCGTCGTACGAGATTATCTTAACGAAGTCGATATCTCTATTATGGAATGGCCAGCAAGAAGCCCGGACATGAATCCCATTGAACATCTGTGGGATGAATTAAAGAGACGAATTCGAGCAAGAGATCCTGCCCCAGAAACACTTAGCCAGCTGCAAGATGCAATCCAAGAGGAATGGGACAATATACCACAGCATGTGATCGTGACTCTCATCCGATCGATGAAGAACCGTATGGAAGCAGTAATTAGAGCTCGGGGAGGGAATACAAGTTATTAAATAAACGTTTTTTAGCTTTTTTTTTTCATTTACGTGTGTTGTTTTATCCATTTCTTTTATACTCCATACGGAATAAAAATGACTCATTTAACAAAATACGAAACCTATGAAAAATTCATTTAAATTTAGAACATTAACATTAAGATTTGATAAGCTCATATTACTCACTATTAAACGACATTTAACATTTATTCCTAAATGTACACATTTTTCTGATAATCCTGACAAAACGTAAACTTGCAAGGTGTTTCGATTTTTTTGATGAGAAGTGTATTATCATCATCTTAGAAACTACGTAAATGCATTTGACTGTCTTGCCGGAATACGTGTGAGAGTTTTTCATGCGATTCCCACATTGCCGCACTCAGGGGATTTTCGCCGTACATCCGATCCGAATCCCATCCAAGTCCCTTATGAATGACTAGTTCTTCGACCTCTTCGGATCCGTAATTTTCGGAGTTGGATCGGATGTAGAGATCAAACACCCGTAAAGCTGAAGTAGTCGTAGAACTATTCATAAGTATGGACTTATACAGGGTGTTTGTTAGTGACATCGTAACGAATACTCAGAGGGATGATTCAGACCATGATTCTGAGTTAATATCAAGTGGAATTTTCCGTCGCAAAATTCATGTTATTTTTTTAGTTTTTCTTAATTATTTTCAATTCTATACTTTTGCGATGGAAAATTCCACTTGATATTAACTCAGAATAATCAGCTGAATCATCCCTCTCAGTATTCGTTACGATGTCACTTACACCCCATACAAGTACATACAGTAGCCATACAAGTAGGTATGGGTGTTAGTAACACTGTAACGAATACTGAAGGGAATGATTCAGACCATGATTCTGAAACGATATCAAGTGGAATTTCCTGTCGGAGAAGTCATGAAAATTTTTGACCTTTTTTAAATTATTTTCCGTTCCATACTTTTGCGACGGAAAATTCCACTTGATATCAACTCAGAATCATGGCCTGAATCATCCCTCAAAGTTTTCGTTACGATGTCACTAACACCCTGTATAGTAATATTATAATAACAATAATAGTGTTTATTATTATACTTATATGTATAATAATAATAGTGTTTGCTCTCTACATCCGATCCAAGTCCGAAAATGATGGATTCGAAGTGCTCGTAGAACTAGTCGTAGAAGGTTCCATCACCTTACGCAATATATCCGATATCCGCTAGGGATGTTATGAGTTATGCGGGGATGTTAGGGGCTTTTATTCTAAGCAATAAGCACGCTCTATAGCGTGCAAACAGTACTTAGGTAGTTTAGTTACTGGAATTGTAAAGAAACACTCATCACTTCTTCATTCAAACTTCAATAACAACAAGATCTACACCCAAACATTTTTTAAACTGGACTTATCACATTGTTAGGTGATAGTACGTGTCTTATACCTATTTTATTCCACCTCATCTATTACCTTAGGCCTCATAAAAGTCGTAAGTAGATCATTTACCAACGCTTTCATCAATATCCAATGCATTAAAAGTTCTATCAATCAGCTAAGTGCATTAATTTTTAAGCCAATTCGAGAGTAATATTAACATTGTTATTAACTTTCGTACCTGATCCAAAAAATATCTAGTCTCATTAGGTACTTAAGTTTCTTCTGCTGCAAATGAGAAACTGCACAGCAGTCATCACAGAGAACTTTATGGAGAGCGTTCATGTGCCCATTATACAATGAATATGTGACAACCACAGCCATTATTAAAACTTAATACAATAATTAATCGTAACTAACTCATTATAGATAAATAATTGCAGCTTTGTGTTTTAATTGTCATCAAAACGAGCACGATCGCATAAGAATATGTTCAACAAACTGTTGTTTATGTTGTTATTGTTATAAATTATCGCAAAAACGTTCTCATCTGTTTGTTCTGGTGTTGTAGCGACGCCTCGGCCCTGTCCGCTTGGTTTAACATCTGATCCAGCCTGCTAGTCTGAGAAGTTATTTGCTTACCAATATCTTTCACCGTAGCCGTACTAACAATAGCTGTATCTTCCACTTTCTGTATTCTATGCAAATCGTCTAAAGCGGACATTATATCGCCGCCATCTTTTTTCGAATTTCCCGCGCGCGGTGTCATTTCATTGTCATTGGGACCAAGGCCGTCGTTTATAGAGCCTACTTCCACGGAAGGGACGTAATCTCTGTCGTAATTCGTTTGTCCGACGTAACTAGGGTCGCTGGAGTATGATAGGTTGTCTTTTGTCATCAGTTTCACGCGGAAGAAGTTTGTCAAACTGCCACATACGCCCTGTAAAACAAAAGTACGGTGTCAAAATTGGGGTCAAACTACGAGTCTCCGTATATGCATATAACGTATTAAAAGCTCACGACTATATCTCGATTGGGGTAGTCAGAGGCACATCCATCGCAAGATGAACTAAGTACCTACCCACACTTTACCGAGCTTTCTGTTAGACCAACGTGATAGGTGGTGAGCCGTGTCGCCGTCTATAAAGGTCGAGCTAAGTGTTAGTGAGATACGTTAATAACCCATTAGAGCAAGTCCGGTACCGGGATCCATGGTTCACCATCATCATGCGGTGCATGCAAACCCATCTCAGGGTGGCCTTAGTTATGACTGACTTGAGCCTCTGCTTAGTATCTCATTATAGGAATCACAGACGTAGCTTCATGTGTGTACCGTGGAACTTAAATTAAAATATCGTCAAGTGAGTAGTCGCTACCAGACGACGATCGGTGAACGACGTGTCTTAAAAGGAAGTGAAAGAATTGGTCTTTGAATTGGACGTTGACAAGTATGGAGAATGCTACACCGACAAGAGGTGGCTCTTAGATTACTGATTATGATGAGTCACTACTGACAACGTACCTTTAATTTATTAATCTTGGTTTGTGTCGACGTTAGTATAGTGTTCAGCTCAGCCAGACCACCACTCGCCTCTTTCATGCCGTCATCCAACATGGCTGTGTTCTGAAACACATATTTTTATGTGTTTCTATGAATATTCATGAAAACTTTATGACCTGGCGATAAAGATAATTTTAAGTTCGTTCGAGAAGAGCCCAGCAGTGGAACATAAATTAGGTTACAGAAAAAAAAACTTGTTCCTTAGATTCCGTACGAAACGAATAGCATACCTGATCGAGAATTTGACGGAGAAATAGCGATGCGACATCAATAAAGGATACGTACCTACGGAATCGTAAAAGCTATCAAAATAATTGTAGGTAATGTCATGAAATGAGACTACTATTGTATGAAGGAGATGTACATACCTATTGTATGATGGGGAAAGGGGATGGATAATATTGCATAAGTAGGTATCTACGCTTTTAGATTGCTTACTTTCATAAACACAATGAACCTTTATACCACTTAGTAGTGGGGTACCCTACGGGTCCTCCTTTTTACTGAATTTCCTTTAAAAAGCTATTCTAAATACATAATTTACCTAAGCAAATAAGTAAATAACTGGAAGCACCTAATTACAAAATCTATTTAAACTTGTATTTATACCATGTTGCGAGTAAAATCGTACTCAATTGTTTCGTAATAATACGACTTCTACTGAAAATTGCGCTTAAAATAATTAAAAATTGCTATTATTTCATACCTCTGCAGTCTTTATTTCCACTTCCTCAAATTCGACGACATCCAAATGTTTGTGTCTTGCCAGAAACTCTTCTCTGTCCGGCAAAGGCTGGCCAAATAATTCGGCTCTGGTGCACGCATCTTCATAAGCTTTTAACGACATTGTTTTTCACTTATCCCTATTTTTGACCATACGCAATTAGACAAAAGTCTCCCCAATTACAAACCTTGACCTACAAACTAACACCAGCTACTATACTGCAGAAAAAGTAAAAAGGCATGGGGTAGAACACAAGTAGGAAGAGAAAACCACTTTCTCATTTTAGCTGGGTTGCTTTGTCTGAGATATTGATTTTTATATCCAACACTTTCTATTTCAACGTAAGATTCCGTAGTTTAATTTTGTAATACGTTATCAAAAATCGTGTTACACGTTACTATTGATTAGTTTCTCAATTACTTTATCTTCTTTCTTCGGGATAAACATGAAAAAATATATGGGAAAATATTTTTAAACTCTCCCGCCTCTGTGAATAGGCTTACGTTCCTGTGTACGCAGTAAAAATATTATTTTATTATGCAAATACGCTCAAACACAAATTATTTTAATGTAGTATTTCCACAAAACAAAGTAAAATAACAAAAAGATAGCAATACGATAATAAATATTATTGTTGTTATGGATTAGATTTTTTTTCTTATTAAATGTATCAGCTGTAAAGTCAGCTGCAAGCTGCAACCTTTAGACAATATTATATGACCAATGAAAGTCAATTGAATGAGTAGGAAAGAGATATCCGATATTTTTGTTTCATCCACTGCTCTGGAGTCCATTCACCTTTTATCTGTCATTTAATATTTTGTCGTTTACCGGTGGTGAGCTTGGGAATTTCATTCTTTAGTTCATTATTATACTGTTACATGCTCACAAAGGCAGTGTTTTCAGTGATTTTGAAGTCTAGAATAACTAACTTCAAGCAAATTACAGTTGCTGCCATGTCTACAGGTACAGTGTTACGTTATTATTTTTCTATGAAGTAGGTACCAACTACAATTATTAGTATTTACGTGAACAATTT
This sequence comes from Pectinophora gossypiella, assembly GCF_024362695.1. NCBI lineage: Eukaryota > Metazoa > Arthropoda > Insecta > Lepidoptera > Gelechiidae > Pectinophora > Pectinophora gossypiella. The sequence continues at coordinate 7,702,098 of NC_065423.1, forward strand.
TCATAGAATACTACAGAATAAACTGTCTTTTGTTACTGTAAATATTAACAAATGACAGGTTTCGAGAAAAACTTGTTACTGTGAAGATAATTTTAGATTATATTTTTGCTTAGTCATTTGTTTGATTAATTATTTAACATCTGTTGCTAAAGATATGACTGACTGGCTATAAATAAGGATTCGGTCCATAAACAGCTGTTTAAAATAATGAAATGTGGCATTTCCATTTTTAAAAATAAAATATGTCAATATAAATAATGAATGACAAGTTGTAGGAGATGAAATTTTCTAGAATTAGTAAATTCAGTAGTTTCCAAAAGTCGATCACCATGAAATGAATAAAATTGTTACTATAATATCTTCATTATCAAAGACAGGATTTGTGAAATTTGTAAAATATTCTTCGTGTGCAAAAAAACCAGTCAAAAATCAAAGTGAGTGTGCTAGTTTGATTAAACGCGTCCAAACTGGGTACATTTTGTGATGGAGACCGATCATCCCCGCACAGGGCCGGTTGGTATTCCAATCTGTAAAAATGCTGAGTGTTTGGATCAGGCTAAAGTGCCAAGTAAGTGCTACCATAGTGTACATTGGTCTACTGCTTTCAGTGTTACTTGCTGCTAAAATTGGACTACTGTTTTTGTACACTATGGCAGCAGATGTAAAAACTGGGGTCCAATATCGAAAATTTGAAACTATAAAACATTTTTTTAAAAACAAGACCTTTTTTCTGTCATCTTATTCATAATTCACTCTGACCTATATCTAAACTAATAAATAAATTACAAATTTCAATATATGGACTTGTCATTGTTGTAGAACCACTAAGCCTGGAAACTCTGAAGAAACTCCATGATGACTTCTATTCAAACTCGAAGAATGAACTGGCCCAGAACGTCTGCACCCGCTACGACCCGTTTGAGGTTGCCATCAGCAGAAGAAGAGCGGATAGTGCACTTCATGTTTATAACATCAAGGTAACTAACTTTGTTGTGTTTCAAAAACATACATAAATCTTACGACTATGTCTCAATTGAGATAGTCAAAGGTACATCCTTCACTCTTGTGATGTTTAGTTCAAAGATGAACTAAATGGCTGAATACACTAAGGACATACATATTACCTATTAAGACCATTGTACTGTGTTCATGCAAGTAAACAATCAATCTATCTATCTATCTAAATACCCACACCTTCTGTTGTTTGTTTGTCATGTATCTTCATCTCATTAATTACAGGTTATGTGTATGTATCCTTTTTCTTTTTGCCGGAGGTCCTAACACTGTACAGTACACTCTATGTGTAATAACATGTAATATTAATCTATCTTATCTAAAACAAAACGTAAATAGCCTACATACTGCTGGGTCTCCCCTCAATCAACTGGAGATGGTATAAAACATACTCCACTGCTCAACTGTGAAAGACAATTAAATTTGTAGACTATAAAAAGTATCTTGTGTCTGAAATAAGTAGTTTTTATTTGTGTACCAATTTTATTTATAAAAAAAGAAAGAAAATTTTTATTATTAGGGGACGCAGTGTTTTTTTGACCCGAAAAGTTACATCCTGTTTTAATTACGTTATTCAATTGTGCATTTAATTATAAATATAAGAGTAAAGCTCCCGCTAAGCTCACTTACTAATACTAAAAAAAAAAACTCTGAAAAAAATGAGTTCTCTATTAAAAAGCTTCGAGCAAGCAATGATTATTATCGTTAATAATAAACATTTTGTATTACAAAAGCATTCCACATAAATATCAATAGATTTTTCACTAAACATGATTTTTGACAAAAAGTACTATAAAAATTAAAATTGAGATTTTTAGAGACTGTAACAGTGAGCTTAGCGGGAGTTTTACTCTTCTCTCTCTCTCTCTATTTAAGAGCTGCGCTCTTGTCGGTGGAGTAACCGCCATTCCTCTCTTCTTCCCGCCAAAACCTTCACCTCCCGATACGACACGACCTGCACCTTCTCTTTGTAATTCTTTGTTTTTTTTCTTCTATTTGTAATTAAATTCACTATTGCATAACGAAATAAAATCAGGATGTCACTTTTTCGGGTCAAAAAAAAAACTGTGTAACACCACAGTAGCAATACCAAAACAGTAGGAAAAAAAAACTTACACGAAATTACATATTAAAAGAATTGTATTTTATCATGGTTTCAGCACTTTGCGGTTGCATTGATATGCCTATCTGATAGATAGCCCTTATCTTTGAGTCTGATATTATTGTGGTCAGAATTATTTCTCATGGTCTAGCCTAGGTTCATAGTACTATCAAAAGCACTGTAGAGATTTTTTCATAATTGATTTATGATAAGTTTAATCGTCGTCCGTACCGTGCGGGGTAGGCCCGCTACAAGGTGGACCGACGATCTGGTGAAGGTCGCGGGAAGCCGCTGGATGCGGGCAGCGCAGGAACGATCGTCGTGGAGATCCTTGGGGAGGCCTATGCCCAGCAGTGGGCGTCGTATGGCTGATAATGATGAAATTTAGTCGTCATGGGTGGAATCGGAAGAATATAATAAAGAGTATTACTGCGTACTATAGCGGTGACTCCCCGATACCGATTTACATCGGGCGTCGACTTCACCCCCTCTGGGTTTTACTTTAGTCTGAAATGACCGCTGAAGAGTAAGAGAGAGAGGCTATGTCTCGCTCGCACTCACGCGTTTAGATGACACACGGTAACGATAAGATTTTTGGTATGGAGTTTCCGGGGTGTGTCGTAAGGCAAGCTGGGGACGAATCCGGAGAGCTTAGGCCTCTGGTGGCTGGTGACGGGGCTGAATCTTGACTAGTCTTCGTGTGGATTTTAGAGATCAACGACCGACCTCATCAACCCTGGTGTCAGGGTTACTATTGAGCCGCCATGGGCGCCTGACATGGCTCATGTAACAACTACATACTCAATTAGGTACTAGCAGCGGGAACCGACTGCTTAACGTGCCCTCGCACGGATCATGTTACTTTCGGAAAATTGGGTGATTAGCCAGCAATGTCCAAACCAAACTGGGATCACAAAGTGACTTTTTGTGATATGTTCCCACTGGCAATCGAACCCGAGACCTCCGGATCATAAGCCTAACACTAAACCAATCGACCACCCCGAACAAGGGCACGCAGGTAGCCATACAAGTACGTATCATGGGTGTTAGTGACACCGTAACGAATACTGAGGAGGATGATTCAGACCATGATTCTGAATTGATATCAAGTGGAATTTCCTAACGGAAAGTTAATGTTATTTTTTGTTATTTTCGGTTTCATACTTTTGCGACGGAAAATTCCACATCATCAACTCACAATCATGGTCTTGATCATCCTTCAAAGTTTTCGTTACGACGTCAGTAAGACCCTGTATTTTAGTTATCTTGATCCAATCAATGCCTGTTGCGATAGGTGGAGTCGGAAGGCAAGCCGGTGACGAACCAGGAGAACTCGGGCCGCTGCTGGCTGTTCGCGGCGCTGAACGTGATGCGGCTGCCTTTCATGAAGAAGAATGCCATCGAGGAGTTCGAGTTCTCGCAGAGGTAACTTCACCTTACCTCCAATAGTGTGCATAGAACAATGACATAAATTTAGAGTTGTCTTCGTGAGTCCAGTAACGGGATTCTTTCTACCCTGCGTGAGTGCCTGGACAGTCCCATCCTAAACCATTGGATTTCCGTGCACCGTGACTGGAATAAGAAATAGCTTGTTTTCAAGCTATTTCTGTTACTTTTAAGACTTGGATGTAATTGCAATTTTATTTAATTTTTATTTTTGTATGGACGTCCATTGTATTTGTTATTATTAACATGTATGTTGTATTAAGTAACTCGGGCCTATGGAGTCCCAAACTTATTATTATTGTTATCTTTTCTCTTTTTCTACTCATATTTTTGTAATAATGGGTTTACTTACATGCCTGTAAATAAAAATTCAAATTCAAATAATTTATTTCAGACCATAATAACGTCCATAGAAAAAATAAAATAAATAATAATAAACACTAAATAAGTACAAAAATTGTTAAAAAATAAAAGTACAAATACATAAAAATTATAAACAAGAAATTAAAATTAAAAATCATTAATAAAATTTGCGCGAAGCCCCAACAACATGGACACCGACCCAGTGTTTAAGCACAGGGCCATCGACCCGCCCGGCTACAATCTCCAGGAGACACCAGGACCGATGGACCGAACAAAGAACGTTTATTATTATTTATTATTATAACATTGTATCACGCCTGTTTCCCTTAAATAGGGTAGTTTCCAACGTGTTAGTGCAGTGTCACCGTAACGAAATCTTTGGGGGATGATTCAGACCACAACTGTGAGTTGATATACAGACACCTTTTGCGCGAGTTCGCTCCATCTTAGGCCTCGTCAATGCCTTCGGGCAAGTCTGGGGCCAAGAGCAAACCTATCAAAGGTAAAAAAAATATCAAGTGGAATTTTCCGTCGCAAAAGTATAAAGGGTGTTAGTGACATCGTAACGAAAACTTTGAGGGACGAGCCAGACCATGATTCTGAGTCGATATCAAGTGGATTTTTCCGTCGCAAAAATCATGTATTTTTTTTAGTTTTTTAAAATTATTTTCAATTCTATACATATGCGATGGAAAATTCCACTTGATATTAACTCAGAATAATCAGCTGAATCATCCCTCTCAGAATTCGTTACGATGTCACTTACACCCCGTACAAGTACATACGGTAGCCATACAAGTAGGTATGGGTGTTAGTGACACCGTAACGAATATTGAGGGGGATGATTCAGACCATGATTCTGAGTTGATATCAAGTGGAATTTCCTGTCAAAAATTCATGATTTTTTTTTTGTGTTTTTTTAAATTATTTTCCTATCCATACTTTTGCGACGGAAAATTGCACTTGATATCAACTCAGAATCATGGTCTGAATCATCCCTCTAAAGTTTTCGTTACGATGTCACTAACATCCTGTATATAATTCAAAATAATTTAAAAAAGCACATGAATTTGGGACGGAAAATTCCACTTGATATCAACTCAGAATCATGGTCTGAATCATCCCCCTCGCTATTCGGTACGGTGTCATTAACACCCTGTATCATCCCCCTAGCATTATTTCGTTTTTCACGGGGTCCGCTTACCTAACCTAAAGATTTGACTGTCTGACCTTCCAACCCGCGAAGGGGAAAACCGAAAACTGCATTTCTCGGGGATGTGGGTTTCCTCACGATGTTTTCCGTCACCGCTGAGCACGTAATAATCATTTATGATCCAAACATAAATTCGAAAACAAATTCAACAATCATCGGTTTAGGCCTGCGCTTGATTTGAACCTGCGACCTCAAAGTGTGAGGCAAGCGTTCTACCAACTGCACTACCACGGCTCCACTAACACTGTATATACTTAGTTAATTATTATAACGTGTTATAGTTACCTGTTCTTCTGGGACAAGATCGAGCGGTCCCACTATTGGCTAAACAACATCGTTGCCACCGCCAAGGAAGGGGAAAAGCTGGACGGGAGGCTACTCAACTTCTTGCTCAAGGTAAAAATAAAAAATCAAAAGGGTAAAATCCTATTGCATAACATAAACAACCTATATACTCCCTCTGCTGGGCACAAGCCTTCTCATCATCAGGTGATTCAGCCTGCAATGTCCTTGCTAAAGGACAGTATCATAAATCTCACAAGTCGACCCCGGACCAGATCAGCCCAACGCTCTAACCTTCAGACCAAGGAGGCTGTTAAAATCCTTTTATTATGTCTTCTCCAAAATGGACTATCATTATGGACCCTGACACTATTAATCATATATGCCTTAGGTATTCAAAATCAAGTGTAATGATGTAAAGCAAGATATTGCATGATGTAAATAAAAAGAAATATCAGTCACAGTGCCTACTTTAAAAATGATACCAGTTATCATTATGCCAAACATTTGAAGTGTTTTATTTAATAATATGATAACTATTGCAGTGTAGACTATGTTACATTATTGCATAATAATTCAAGACTTTTTATTTGTATTAAGTACTTGAAATAGACACATGCATATATTGTTACTGACTGATAGATACAAGTTGATTTTTTCTACTGCAATATGTGATAGTATACTTGAACAAAATTGAGAAATGTACCATTAGAGGCGATGGTCTAGTAAGTAAAACATGCAGTCTTAGAGAATTTGCAAACCATTAAGGTGATTCGTTTTCCATACAAAAGTTGATGCAGTGCTACAGGAAAACGGATAGAGGAATATTGTTATAAAACCGATAAATAGTAATATTTTGGTGTATTATTTTCGCAAACTAACAAAAATTTTGGGTCCGAATACGAGAAGTACCATATTTCAGACCCTCAATTTTGATCAATTCTACATTTGTAGTGGTGCAGATTACAGTGTATTTGCTGAGCGTGTAGAGGTGTCAATGTTAGTTTGTGTGCGTGATAGCTTTTTTTTTCTAAAGGCTTTGACTACTTGACAAGTGTAATAGAATGTCAGTGACAATTTATAAAGAGATTTTGTATGAAGAGAATAAATATAAATAAAAAACTAAAAATACTACAATCTAAGAAAAGGAATATTGGAAAAATATTTTTGTAATAACGTATCTTATTTAAACATTTTTAAATAATGGGTAAATACCGTGTTTTAAAAGAGGACATATATTATAATAAAAAATCAATACATAAAATGAAATGGCTGTATGGGCATAGTTCCCTTTGCCTTACCCTTCGGGGAAAACCAAATCAAAAAAGAAGTTGTTGCATTTGCCGGCCTAAATAGTAGTCATTTATAATTAATTGTTTTTCCATCCAACATACAGATTTATTTATATTCTCTTTGCCGCGGACTTTTTGGTGGAAACGGGAACGGGAAGGTTGCTTTCTTCATTGAATAATCTAAATAATCAATACGAAGTGGTGTTTTGTGGTTAATGATCACATTAGTCGGAAAACATTCCCGATAGTATTATTAAATCGAAATATTCAATAAACAAAGTGTACCTATCTATTTTCGCTTTGCGCCAACAAGCCGCTTACTTCATTTGGGGTTCGGAGTAGGAGTCTGCTCCGAGGGTGGGGGCTTAGGTTTCATCATTTCATTAATCATCATCAAGAAAAAAAACACAAGACATGGCTGTATGTTCATAGTTCCCTTTGCCTTGCCCTTTGGGAAAAAAAATAAGATAAATTTTGAAATTCTTATGTATAATAAACAAACATCACAGACATCATGACAGATCTAAAACTAAATAAAATCTTTTTTCTTTTTTCTATTTGACTTATTTATGAATTTTAATCAAGAAAACGTGATAATAAGTTCGACAGCAACCAGTTCAGGTCCCCGAAACAGCCCATTTCAGGCCGCGTATATATGGAAATACTACTTCAATACGTCCCAGCCTCGTCTTTTTTTAACGTCCTCGTTATAAAAAGACGTCCTAACCTGAACTAACTAACCTAACAATAAACACCACGCGTAAATATATGTCCAGAAATGCGCTGTGAGTCGTCTGGACTGGGCGCGAAAACAACATAGAATTCGATTAGGTGCTAAGTGTCCCGCATGCTATCACCAGCTGTCACTGACATACGTATGAAGTCCCGCGGATTTTATTGGAACTAAATGACAAGACATAATAATTATATGCGGATACTGCGACATCAGCGCCGTGCTTGCGGGACGTCCTGAAGCGCTATTACATCTTTCAAACGCGATGCGACAAAGTTTGAACCTACGCAATTCAGGAAAAATCTACCTTATTATTACTGTACTGTGATCGTTATTTGTAAAATCATACAATACATATACACAATTCTTTATACACAATATAATTATTATGACATATTGTGGACTTTTCGGTATACCTACAAAAAAGGAACAATTCAACCATACGTTGTTTTGTTATATCTCAATGGGCTCAGGCAGCGTTTTCGCCGAAAGCTCCAAGTCGGCTATATTTGTAACGATAATTATGTTTGACATTCATCATCATTTTTGAACCATTTTATACAAAAAAAAATACTTGTATAAATTATAAACCCTAAAGCACGCCCATGAATCACTCTACTCATTGGTGAAAACCGTATGAAAATCCGTTCAGTAGTTTTTTAGTTAGCCGCATGTTCACTGATGCGATTAATGCCTATTAGAATTTTACAAAATAAAAAATACGGAAATTACGGAAGGTACTTTAGTGCAAAGTAAATTATTGTATACTTAATTATAATATTATTGGTAAAAGTGATACTTTTTGAAAATTCAGTAACAAATAGACGGGTTCGCCAAATTCAATTGTAAAAAAAAATACAAAAAGTAAAAACAATTAAAACATGCAGTTGGGTTTGAACCGTGAACCTTAAGAATGGCGGCTACTGCTTTACCAAATGCGCCATTTAGAAGTTAGAAGTAGACTTCAAATTATGCATCTCTTTTAATAGCTAACCTAGTTCGCATGTGTGTGTGACAGCTTCGTGTTTGTACACAAATTGAAATGACACCAACTTTTGATGCAATGTTTCAATATGATATCTTCAGTAAATACTTCAAAATTGTAGCTTAACTTAAAGATAATGTATGTAAGATTTCGCCACCTAACATTTGACTGGGTCAGAACTCAACACTAAACGAATAAATGGAAAAAACACGAAAACTGCAGAAGTAACGCCATCTACTGACGCAGCGTTACCTAGTTGACTGAAACACATCACCTTAATGACAAATGACGGCCTCCGTGGTCCAGTTGTTGAGCGTTGGGATCACGATCCGGAGGTTCCGGGTTCGAATCCCGGTGGGGACATATCACAAAAATCACTTTTTGATCCCTAGTTTGGTTAGGACATTACAGGCTGATCACCTGATTGTCCAAAAAGTAAGATGATCCGTGTATCGGAAGGCACGTTAAGCCGTTGGTCCCGGTTACTACTTACTGATGTAAGTAAGTAGTCGTTACATGAGCCATGTCAGGGGCTTGGCGGCTCAATAGCAACCCTGACACCAGGGTTAGATTAATGACAAATGACATTGATAAAAAATGTACGGGATTGACACAAGGTGTCCTGTCAATCCCATATATTTTGTCAAAAGAAGAAAAAAACGAGGCGTAAAGGTCAAAGCCTGTGATGTGCCGTTCCCGGAAACATTCCCAAGTGGGAATGTTACTTCAAAGTCAAAAAAAGTCAAAGTTCCTTTTTTTTCACACAACACAACAACAACAATTTACATAATAATATTATTAAACGTTACATTAACAATAAAACAGGCATATAAACATTTAAAAGCAGAAGGTAACCCTGTGTCTCAAACTAGGAGACCTGTATCTTGAGAGGCAGTGTTCAGTTTTTACTGTTCAAAAAATCCATTGAGTGGAACTATATAATTTATATCCGAAATAGTCAAAAGTGCTCGAACAACAAAAATATGCAGATACCTAAACTAATTTGCGTGAATGATGTATGTGTATAGGTGTGTATGTTGTTATGTGTGAGAGTGCGTGTACGTGTCTGATAGTGTGAAAGGATGTGTGTGTGTGTGTGTGTGTGTGTGTGTGTGTGTGTGTGTGTGTGTGTGTGTGTCCCGTTGTTAAATCTCTTCAACAGTAAGGAAGTACCTTGACTTAAAAAAAGCATTAAAAACAACGTGTTTATATTATTTAATCTACCAGGACCCCATAAACGACGGCGGCCAATGGGACATGATCGTGAACCTGGTGAACAAGTACGGCGTGGTACCCAAGAAGATATTCCCGGAGTCGTTCAGCTCGCGGCGCAGTCTTCACATGAACGCGCTCATCAAGACTAAGGTCAGTACATACATGAACTCACGCCTATTTCCCATCGGGGTACACGCACAATCCATCCACTCCTTTATCAACCAATATCGAGAGCTTCAACCAACCACCGTTCCACGTCTATCTACGTAGATAGCATTCGCTACGTCCATTGGTCGAAGCCTACGCAGGCTTACGTAGTAATACGTAGATCATACTTGTCGTATCGCGCGCGATATCTTACTTAACCCGTAGAGTGTTGGTACGAATACGGAGGGCGATGATTCAGACCATGGTTCTGAGTTAATATTAAGTGGAATTTTCCGTTCCAAAATTCGTAATTTTTGTTTTTAATTATTTTCAATTCTATACTTTTGCATTGGAAAATTCCACTTGATATCTACTCAGAGGCATGGTCTGAATCATCCCTCAAAGTTTTCGTTGCGATGATATTAAATTCTCCTTACTTTCAAAAATCATATTATTATAAGATTAATGATTACCTAAATACATTGATTTAAAAGATGTGTCGCTATTGCAGTATCTTGTCATTTCTCCTTAGCCGTAACACCCTGTGAAATAATGTATATACGAAAATTGATCTTCAACAAGTTTTTCTATGATGATTACGTTGAATAAATGATTCTGATTGTACTGTTTATATAAGGTATGTTGTGGATATTTTAGCTCCGTGAATACGCCAAGGAGCTGCGGGACATGGTGGCTGCGAAGGCTTCAGACGCGGACATCCAGGGCACCATCAACAAGCAGATTGCAGTCATATACAACATCGTTGCCACTTGCTTGGGTTAGTATCATGGGCGGATCCTGGGATCATGGGGGTCATGAATTAACTTCAGTCATGTGGGCTTCGGTTATTTCAGTACATAAATACCCTAAGTTCGTCACTGTAAAGTATTATCAGGTTGGTCACTGGAAAGTGGTCTAAAATTTGTCACTGGTAAATACTATCAAGTTCGTCACTGGAGAGTACTATCAAGTTCGTCACTGGAAAGTACCAAATTCAAATTCAAATTCAAAAATATCTTTATTCAGTAGGTAACATAGTTACACTTTGAATCGTCAATTTTTACATAACGAACGTCTCATCCGCCTAAAACTACTGCAGCTTCTCACAACCTGTATAGCCGGGGAAAAGAAGCTGCAAGAAAAACCTCGGCACAGGGCCCTAGACGTTTTTTAAAAAAATAATAATAAACATAAAATATTGATATACAATTGAGTAATTTAGCTGCCTAATATCAGTTCTCAGACAGTTAATCCCATGCATTCATATCTTCTAAATAATCACTAACTTTATAATAACCTTTTTTGTAAAGTTTTTGTTTAACTACTGTCAAAAAGCAGTTGAAAGGCAAATTCTGAATGTCAATGGGAATCTTATTGTAAAAACGTATACATTGCCCCTTAAAAGATTTAGTAATCTTATGTAATCGACTGACTTGTAAAGCAAGTTTATTTTTATTCCGGGTATTAACAATGTGCCGATCGCTATTTTTTGCAAATAACCTATATGTTTTTTTACATATATTAAGTTTTCAAAGATATATTGTGATGCCAAAGTTAAAATATTAATTTCTTTAAATTTATTTCTAAGTGACATACCTACTACCAAGTTCGACACTAGAGAGTACTATCAAGTTCGTTAGGAGAGTCTTATTAAGTTCGTCACTGGATAGTACTATCAAGTTCGTCACTAGAACGTAGGTTTCGGTTTATCTGTTAACGCACATTTTGTACATTGTTAGTATTTAATTTCAGGTACTCCTCCGGAAAAGTTCACTTTCGAGTTCTACAACAAGGAGAAGGCCTACCAGTGCATGGGCCCGCTGTCTCCCCAGGAGTTCTACAACAAGCATGTCCGCCCGCTCTTCAACGTGGATGATAAGGTCAGTAGATCTCTCGATCCATCAAATCCAAGAGTTATTGCTACTCTTCCGTTCAATTATAACCCTGACACCAGGGTTGATAAGGTCGGTTACTGATCAAAACCCAGGTGATAGAAGGAGAATGTTTTACCTAGCTCTGAGGTCCACGTCAATTGGGTAGTTTCCTAGGTCAAAGATAAATTATGAAATACTGATACAAAAACGTTTTATGTTTATCTGTTTAATTTATTTATGAATAAAGAAAAATGTATTAATAAGTGCGACATTTTGACACGTGTTTCTATGACGTCACAAGTTGCTTTGTCGTACAATTTTCGTGTTTTGCTTTTGACGTTTAGTAAAAAGTAACTGATTTGACTAGTTGGAAACTACCCTATTGGACGAAACAGAGGTTGTTAAAGGAAATCACACCAGAATGTGATTTTTCAAAATTGCTCTTATTTTGTTTTCGCTACCTTATAAGGCTACGATAAGTATATCTCGGTGAAGAACCGAAGCAAGTATCGTCATCGATACACGCTTTCTTTTATCACGTTGACAAAGACCCTATTGTGAATATAATAATAATAAACGTTTTTTAATATTATTATTTGTATGTCTTTTTCATATCTCGGGCCTATGTAGGCCCGGACTTTTGGAAGGCGTGCGTGGGGCCGAAGCCAACACGTAGATGCCCCTTAAAGACAATTTAATCTAAATGTTGTGTGACACCAACCGGCGATTATCCCTGTATGCACTATGGGAGTTCACCCAAAGACAATCCCCGGTTCGTGTAGGACTATTGCAGATTATGGGAACAAAGGGAACTGGCTTATTGGGTTGGGGGTTAGTGGACCGGGGTACTGGAGCTATGGGGGACTATGGTGCCTGCTCGACCAATGTTGGTAAACATGGATAAAATGAGCAGGCGGTGACTCGCCACTCACTGGATGGGCCACCTATCTAGCCGACGCGACTGGACGGCAAGGCAGAAACATGGTTGTTACTATTAACATTATAACCTGCAGGTGTGTCTGGTGAACGACCCGCGGGAGTCGAACCCATTCGGCAAGCTATACACCCTGCACTGCCTGGGGAACGTGGTGGGGGGGCGACAGACCGCCTACAACAACCAGCCCATCGAGACGCTCATGAAGTGAGGACTTTCACTTTTTATTACTAATGTTCTTTATTGCCCATCGGCTTGCTTCTCAAACGGGGAGCGCCGGTTCGAATCCCGGTACCAGACTTGCACCAATCATCTAGCATTATCCCGTTTTTTCCACAGGGTCCGTTTACCTAACCTGAAGATTTGACAGGTCCGATTTTTTACAGAAGCGACTGCCTGTCTAACCTTCCAAACGAAGGGGAAAACCACCCAATACAAGTTCGGTCACATACCTCCGAAAATGCATTTCTCGGGAATGTGGGTTTCCTCACGATGTTTTCCTGATCCAAACATGAATTCGAAAACAAATTCGACAATCATTGGTTTAGGTCTGTGCTGGATTTGAACCTGCGACCTCAAAGTAAGACTTGCACCAATGAGCTATTAATTTATCTTAAGTACAGGGGGGTTAAAAAGGCCACATCGAAGCAATTCATCTAAAAAAGCAATATTGCAATGTGACATATAAAAGCATTTAGCGTAATGCAAACAAATCTAAGAAATTAGATGAATTCCAACAATATGACCTATATGACACCCAGCTTTCACTAACACAGTTGGGTCGACCATTATAGACGGCGATACGGCTCCTACATGTCACGTTGGTCTAACAGAAAACTCTGTGAGATGGTACTTAGTTCATAAACCTCTGCCTACCCCACTTGGGATATAGTCGTGAGCTTATGTTATGTTACAGGGTAGTGAAAGACAGCATCCAAGGAGGCGAAGCGGTGTGGTTTGGTTGCGAAGTTTCCAAGCGGTTCGAGAGGAAGAACGGGCTAGAAGACTTGGACGCGTGAGTACAGTTATAGTTTAAAACGATTATAAACACTAGCATTCCATATTCAAATTTCTTGAATTTTGCGTCGTCAATTTTTTTTAATAGACAATAGTGCAGAATGTTACACCGACGAGACCGTCAAAGATAAATTCCTTTTTTTCTTAGGCACTACTGCTTGGCACTACTAGTAGTCGAAGGACGTAATATACGATCCCGACGACCCGATTACTCTAGCCATAGAGGCAGCCAATCAGCTCGCGACACCAAACACTTCAGGACCCCGATACCGACCCCGCCGGCGTGGTCGACAATTCCCTCATTCAGCGCTTATCGCTATCGACCCACCGGGTGAGAGTCTTCAGCGCTCCCCATTTGTCCGGCCAAGTAGTTAATGCCATCTGCGGCAAATCTACAATAAGTCACGTCAAAAAAAAACTACGTAGTGCCATGAGAGATTTTTCTCTCGGGTCTCCTCAAAGGAGAGGGTCGTACATATAGTATCAACAGTAGTGCCGCCAGCTAATAGTGCCTTGGGTAATGATTTTCGGGTCTGTAGTGTCGCAGGGGAACAATATAAACCTGTGCCTAAAAAAGGGATAAATTATGAAATTCTGATTACTAAATGAAGCCAAGATCTAAATGTTACAAAAGACGTTTTATTAATTCTATTTATCTTCATCATCATCAGCCGTATGACGCCCACTGCTGGGCATAGGCCTCCCCCAAGGATGGAGTGTAAGATCTGAGTGTTAAAGGCCTCGAGCTGATGCAGCCCAAATGGCCACTGCGACCTAGCAAGATCTATTGTGACCAAGTCTCTACATTTAAAAATTCTCCTCTAGCTTCCTCCAAAAAAGACGCTGGATCTAATCGGAGTCTAGAGGAGAATATTTAAATGTAGAGACTTGGTCACAACAGATCTTGCTAGGTCGCAGTGGCCATTTGGGCTGCATCAGCTCGAGGCCTTTAACACTCAGATCTTCTTCTATCGTATGGGTTGTGAGGTCATTACCAACACCACCATCAACCCTGGTGTCAGGGTTACTAATGACTACATACATACATATATCAGTAAGTGGTAACCAACGGCTGAACTTGTCTTCCGAAGCACAGATCCCCAGGAAGTCATGGAGCATCCTCCCAAAAAGACGCTGGATCTAATCGGAGTCTAGATGAGGATTTCTAAATGTAGGGACTTGGTCACGAGATCTTTCTAAGTCGCAGTGGCCATTTGGGCTGCATCAGCTCGAGCCCTTTAACACCAACGGCTTAACGTGCCTTCCGAAGGACGGATCATCTTACTTTTTGGACAATCAGGTGATCAGCCACCGAGAATCGAAGCCGGGATCTCCGGATCGTGAGCACATCGCTCAACCACTGGACCACAGAGGCCGTCACACACTCAGATAATAATAACCGTCTCTTACAAACATCTTTTGCGTGTTTTCAGTCAAGACTATCGGCTTGTCTTCAACACGGAGGTGCAGATAGGCATGAAGAAAGCGGATCGTCTGTTGTATGGAGACTCGTGCATGACCCACGCTATGGTGTTCACCGCTGTGGGCACTGATGTAAGTATATGTCATATTCCAGTAGAATATAATCTGTCCTTAGCTGTATGAAACGAAGTATTCTTCAAGAATCCCAGCTCGGGCAGCTGTATCTACGTTATTTTATTTCCACTTGACATCAACTCAGGATCATGGTTTGATGATCCCTCAGCTACGATGTCACTAACATCCTGTAGTATACCTCTGCCTACTCTGCCTGGATATATCCGTGATGCTGTTATGCTGCGCCAGTTGTCTTAAATTATTGTACCGGGTGGGAACCCTCAGCGCTCCCCATTTGTCCGACCAACTAGTTACAACCATCTTATCGTGTGGGTTGTGAGGTGGATGACCAACCACATCAACCCTGGTGTCAGGATTATTATTGATGCGCCAAAGGCCCCTGACGACTACGTACTAACATCAGTAAGTAGTAACCGGGACCAACGGCTTAACGTGCCTTCCGAAGCACGGATCATCTTCTGGACAATCAGGTGTTCATCCTGCAATGTCCTAACCAAACTAGGGATCACAAAGAGATTTTTGTGATGTGCCCCACCGGGATTCGAACCCCGGACCTCCAAATCGTGAGCACAACGCTCAACCACTGGACCACGAAGGCCGTTCTGAGGCAAAGCCTAATAAGTCACATTCATGAAAACTATTTTTTTTAATATTAATTGTATTAATTCAACAGGACAAAGGTAACCCGAAGCGTTTCCGCGTAGAGAACTCATACAGCGACAAGGAGTATGATAAGGGGTACCTGCTGTTGACTGAGCCCTGGTTCCGGGAGTTCGTGTTCGAGGTGAGAGTGCACACAAACAAGTCTACACACGTCCCACTAGTGGGCGCGGAACATTCAAATAAAATATACTTTATTGCATAAATAGAGAAAGTGCTATAACAAAAAAACATTTGTACTTGGGTATACGATCTGGATTCGATTCCCGAACGATTTTGACAATGTAAAGTGTTGCTCGAAAAAGTTGAAGCCAATAAAACCCCGGTTCTCGTGCAAAAACAATATATTTTCTCAGAAGCCAAAAGACAAAGTCCAAAAGACAAAAAATAAAAAAACGGTATCATAAAAATTTTATTATAAGATTCGTGGTTATTTAGAAGATATATGAATGCATGGGATTAACTGTTTGGAAACTGATATTAGGCAGCGAAATTCTAATTTATTTTTAAAATATTTTTTTTGTTTTTTTTTTTTAATTTTCCGTCTTCTAAATCATGCCCTCAGTATGTGTTACGCTGTAACTAACACCCATACTCGCTTGTATAGCTACTATAAGTACTTGTACGTAAGGTCACTTACGTAACGAATACTGAGGGGGATGATTCAGACTATGATTCAGAGTTGATATCAAGTGGAATTGTAAAATAATTTAAAAAAATATAAAATAAAAATCATGATTATTGCGACAGAAAATTCTACTTGATATTAACTCAGAATCATAGTCTAAATCATCCTGTCGCAAAATTCATGAAAATTCTTGTGTTTATTTTATTATTTTCAGTTCCATACCTTTGCGACAGAAAATTCGACTTGATCTGAATCATCCCTCAGTGTTCGTAGCCATGTCACTAACATCCTGCATAGTCGTGAGCTTATGAGCTAAAAGAGAATCTGTTTCACCCACAGGTGGTGGTTGACAAGAAGTACGTGCCTCAAGCGGTCCTGGAGGTCTTCAAACAGACGCCCGTGGTGCTCCCTGCGTGGGACCCTATGGGTACCCTCGCCTGTCCCTGCTGCGACAAGGAAAACAGACAATAGACAGTCTACGGTCACGAGCATCAATATGCATACACTTTGGTACCATGTCACATGATGTTTTTGATAAATTGTACTGTAAGTCTCACTAAATGTCAAATATGTTAGTGCGACAGAGTCCTAAAGTGGGTACATTATATTGCTCATGACTGTACCTACCTGTATTGCGGGGTGTATTGCTTCTTATAACGTGAACATATACCCATATAATAGTACGTATTCTAGTACACACAATCTCATTTTAAGGCCGAAAAGGAAAGAGACAGGTAATCGTCAGGCATACAATTTTAGACAATTTTAGACAGCAATCATTTAACGATTGAATTCAATTTTGTTTGACTGTCAAACTTTTACAGATTTAACGTTAGGCGGTCGGTTTTTCTCGTGCCTTATTTAATAGAGTAGTATCAGCATCAGTAAATTATCCATCTCGCTCACTCTTGTGCATTAGATATTGTCGTCTCTGTCGATTAAAGCGCTTAGAATACGACGATCGAGAAAACAGCTTCTACAATCAACGGTGAGCTAGTGAGCGAAAGAGTGACTGAAGAACTAACTCTTGTAAATCGCTCGCGTGTTAGTTACCCATCGTTATTACTCGAGTGCTAACTTCACATAAACACCTTCCACAAAACGCACGAAGCTTAAAAGCATCACCCCGCTATACGAAGCAAAATTCATTCAATTAATTCTTTTTTTGAATCGTTCGCCTTCCACTCGCGCGCGAAAATGTATACCTCTCTCATCTTGCAAATGACAAGTTCTCATGTGCTACATGAAACGGGCGCATATTTTCGAATGTGAGATGATGGGGCTATTCAAAAAGCCCCTAAGCATAACATCCCATTTCGTTGCTAATGTCGCGAACTGACGTATCTGCAATTTTTGACGATGCCGATTTACACCTTTTAAAATTGTCAATGAGACACAAATTAGCAAAAAATACAGATACGTGAGTTAGCAAAGTCAGCCACGATTTGTAGGGCAAACTATTTTGTATTAGGTATAATGACTACTGCATAGGTACCGGTTTATAGATATTATTATATACGGTAATTATTTTATTTCTACGTCAGGGTATAATGTGACTACTAGGGTATCTTGATAGTTATTGCTTTTGACAGGGGGGTTAGAATGGCCACATCGCAGCAATTCATCTAAGAAAGCAATAGTGCTATTTGACAGTTGTTTGCATTGCGCACTTACTTTTATACGCGCAAATGTCAAATGGCAATATTGCTTTCTTAGATGAATTGCTTCGACGTGACCTTTTAAACCCACCTGTACATATTAAACGGGCCGACACATCAGGAAAACATTGAATTTCAAACACATTGATTATGTACGAAGATTCGAGAAAGATTCAAGCTAAGTAGCAAACGATTAATGACAATAGACAGTGCATAGTAATAAAAATGTATAGGATTGACCATTGTATAAGAAAACCAGGTATGCTCAAAAGTGACAGCTAACATTTCAAGGTTAGCCCATCTGACGTCATCCCACCATGCGTTGCCATTTCGTAAAAAATAAATTACCCATGACCAGTGTTTTTATTTTTATATTTACTTTGCAAGGAAATTTTAAACTTTTAGTAAAAGATTTTCTTACAGTTTTAATTATATTTTTTTTTTATATATGGTACAAGAAATAGTATTTAAATACATTAGTCAGTAATTTGATTAATTTTAAATAATAAAATTTACGTCCTTGGCATGTTGGAGATACCAATTTAATGGTAACACAGTGGTAACACTTACGTCATCAAAGGGCTACCAATGGCGGCTTGTCATAGGATTGAGCATACCAGCGGGCTTAGCACCGTAAGCGCGTGACTCTTTCTCGCCTCGACATACGTCACCCGTCACTCTCTCACAGTGTACTGCACAGAAAGAGACAGATGATCTCTGTCATAGCGAGAAAGAATCGCGTGCTTACGGTGCTAAGTCCGCTGGTCTTCTTATCCCATGGTATTGACATGTCACCGTATGTCAATCCCATACATTTTTATCACTGTCACTGACGACTGTCAAAATCGTTTACAGCTTGGCTAACCCGCTAGTTATAATTTAATTTACGCCATCTTGCAAAAGCGAAAGGAATGCTATAAATAACACTAGAACGCATTTACTACCCTGATCTTCCTATCCTAGCCCACTGTAACAACACTGAAAGGTTTGTTAGTATACTTAATTGTGTTCATTTAGTTACCAACTCACCAAGTGCTATAACTAGCAGTAAGACTAGATATAACCACACCCGGACATCCCATACAAAGATCTTATTCTTACCGTGCGCCTAAACCTAAAGCGTAGGTGCGAGTGAGACACACACACACACACGGACACTCCCCTTTACCCTTGGCTTAAAGCCATGTAAGATAAAATAAGACCCAGAGGGGGTGAGGTCGGCGCCGGTACGAATTGGTGCGGGGGAGAAACCGTTACTGTTCTATACGTAGTATTAATTTTTAATCTATGATATAACGTTGAATGATGAAGTTATTTTTATATTTACGTTTTTTTTTTGCCTATAATTATTAAAAGTAAATTAAATGTTTGAATTAACAGTTGTTGAAGTTCAATCACAATACTTATCTTGTAGTCTGTTGGTGCAGTCAAATTGTGGATTAATTTCCGTATTGCATTGTGTATCAATTATTATTATGAAAAAATATATTTATACTTTCTGAATGCTGTGTTTGATTTAATTGTGGCTAAGTCAGACTTTAAAAACATGGTAAAAAGGATGTCTTACAACTCGCCAAAACATGGCACTGTCTAAAGACTGTCGTATCAACTAGGTAAGGCACTCACTGGTGCTGACTCCTGTAGACACGCATCTTCTTTTATTTTGTTATACCTGTCACTTATCCGCCGAAAAGGAAAAATTTATAGAACACACTTTAGTTTTAGGCAGATTTAAAATTTGTTTTTCCGACGATTGCTCCGCTGAACACCCAAAGTGTGCTCCTGGTGGTAGAACGGGTAAATTCTAATGCTCTGTTGTGCCCCTTTAGTGGTACAGAAGGGAAACTTTTGAGTTACCTGTCGTGCTCCTTTTAAGTTATGAACACATTGGAGGGACTACTAAAATGAAATAAGTACTTGAAATATTGCAATTATATTAATATCACTGACATTGACTGATGATAACAAAGACTATGCAAATTAGTAGTTCTATCTAAGTAGATTTTATTGTAGAGATACTATAACTTATTTGAAGTACTCTTCAGAGTCAAGTGCAAATAAAATAGTCATCATGTGTTCCATCCTTTGTAGGGGTAAAGTGGAACCATAAATATAACGACATAAGATGTGCTCCACCAAACCACCAAAGGAGCACTACGGATCATACAAAATTTACTCGTTCTACCACCAGGAGCACACTTTGGGTGTTCAGCGAAGCAGTCGTCGTTTTTCCATCGTTTCGCAACTTTTAACTAGTTAAGATTCATGTTAGAATATTGAGATATCTACTTGCAGATAATTAAACTTCTTTTAAAATATGAGTGATCATGACACTCGGCCATCCGACAATTCATATTGGCTAATAACCCGACAGAATTAAGTTGACAGCACATGTTAAACAGCCTGAATAGCAGCGGGATTGTTTTATTCGTCCGGGTTATTCATTCATTTTAAAAATGAACAGTTGTCAATCATCCGTCCCTTTCCTTTTCGGCGGGTAAGTAAATGACGAGTATAAAAATTAGGTGTCTGCAGGAATGGGGGCCACTAGTTCAACAAAAACTACAAACTTTGCAAAACAAAAACATATTTTATTTACAGCACCAAAAATAAATTATAAAGATTATTGTGTATATTCAGGTCTTTTGTGAAAAAGAAAATGCTTTAGGATAGATTGCATAGGAAAATATACATTATTGTCAGCCTTACTTACTTTACACTATCCCAAAGAGCCAAAATTGTTTGGCAGTATATTTTTCATAGCTGAAAAATGAGTATAACGTGTCTAGTGCTTAAATTTCTAACATTTGTATCCCTGATTTGAAGGATTCTGGTTGCGCCATAATATTTGTTTCGATATTCGAATTTTGATTGGTATGTTGCCGCCACTACCTATTCCCTTCCTCTTCCCCCTTTTTATTAGTGGAGGGAGGAGGATTTTATTAAGATGAATGAACAATATTTGCATTTACAAAAAAATGTAAATATAGAAAAAATAAAATACCCACAGATCTTGAATATGGAAATAAATAGAAAGCTTTTAGGTACTAACAGGTTTTCTGTCAATTCTATCATATAATTTAACCAATGAAAGATGGCGTTTACATAATAGTGTTATATGATATGTAATCAATTAGTTCACACACATATTGTCAGTGACCACACAACACCATGCAAGTCATACAGTTTTTGTATGACTTATAGTGTTGTTTGCTAACCAAACAAATGCATGACATAGAAATTGCACGACTACCCCAGACAGCAAGATGACTAAATGCATCATAGACATTTAAACTACACAGATAACATTTTTATTCAAACAACATTCTTCATATAAAAGTAGAAATCTTTGTTCTGACTTTAATACACACTTTTCTTTGACCTTTCCAAACTATATCACAGCAAACGTGGAATCCGTTCATTTGGAATTCACTACACCATTTTGGCTAGTTTCTTTTTTTGTTTTTCTGTCCTCTGACTCTTCCAGTTCCCTCAGATACTTCAGTTTTGCCCAGACTCCCTGACACATTCGTATGAGGCGTTTGTCTTGCGTAGCTCGTCCGAATGCTACTACCTTCCTGACAATGTGTCGTGCCAGCTTTAAGTTCCCCTTCTGGGCATGTGATAAGGCTGAGTAGAGACAACTTCTTGCAGCTAACGAATCATCACCAAGCATTTTAGATAGCTTGTATTGCCGCATTGATATCCTGCCTGCCTCCTCTGCCTGAAAGAGTTTATAATACAATTATTATAATTTATTATTAAATGTGAATATTCACTGTTATTATTATATGAAACCCACTGACTGACTGACTCACTCAGTGACATAATTGTTAACCAGTTATATTATGAAATATGGTATTATTTAAAATATAACTGGATTTAATGTACAAAAAGATAATCTAAACACATGTAAAATGCAGTTACAGTTTGAAGCATTACTTTTATTTCCAAAGTTAGATTGAATTTTAATCCTTCACATACAACAACAAAAATATACTTAATTATTTGTAACTCTTAATTTACTTACACAATATTCAAAATAGTCTCCCAGTGCAGAGTAAGCTCCTCCAAGAGTTGATAGCCACGAGAAAGCATTTTCTATCTCCACCCTAGTCCAGACCAACCTCAATATTTTTTCATTCCTGAAAAAATTCCAATTTTTAAATTAATTGAATTCTATTCCAGAAGCAAAGAATTAACCTAGTAAGAACTAGAATTCCATACAATAGTTAAACAATGAGATTTCAATTTTAAAATGCATATGGTTCTTAGGGTGGTTAAAAAATATAATTTAAAATTCTATAGTCTCAGTAGATTACATTTTGATTAAGTTTAATAGAATGTAGTTCTATAATAGCAAAAATTCTGTTACTATAATATAAACAATAACACTAATACAAACTTATTATATAAGATTTTCTATCATAACATGCTCCACATACACTACAAAGTAACAAGTCACATGTAAGCTGAGTGTATAATAAATTTAAATTCAATTAGCATTCAGTAACACTGAGTCAACTTACCAGACAAAATCTATAACCTCCTTGTCTGGAGGCTCCAGTGTTAGATTCAAAACTACTAGTCCACAGTCTGATCCAGCCAAGTGACTCAAGTATGACAAAACTTTGCACCTGTATACTTCCGAATTCAAACATTCCTTCAAAAATGGCTGGAGGAACAGCGCCGAAGCTGTAAACTTCAATTTCTTCGAAACAGTGTCATGCTCTTCATCTTCAACAGAGACATCGCAAAAGTCTCCAGCATTCACACCTATAGTCTTGTAATATTTTTCATCCGGTAATGCAACCTGGTCTTTAGAAATGTAACAAATCGTATACGGACTTCGAAAAAGACGAACTTTAGTCACCAATTTCATTTTCAGCAGAGGTTATATCAAACTAATCAGTACACATTAGTTGTAAGCCAAACTTCCTTGGGTAAAATAATTATTCTATATAATTGAAGTACAATAGAAAAGAAGTAAAGGCCAAAAAAGGCCACAATTTTCCTGAGAAGTACTGAAAATCACTGATCTCAAATGAAAATGACAGACAAATGCATGATTTTTTTTTTTTTGGTTTGGTTTTCCCCGAAGGGTAAGGCAAAGGGAACTATGCCCATACAGCCATGTCTGACGTATTTTTTTTCTTGATGATTAATGAAATGGTGAAAGGTGATGAATGATGATGATGAAACCTAAGCCCCCACCCTCGGAGTAGACTCCTACTCCGAACTCCAAACGAATTAACTCAAAAGTCCGCATAAACTTTTGAGCTATGAAGCGGCTTCCTAGCACGAAGCGAAAATAGGCAGATACACTTTGTTTATTGAATACTCCAATATAATAACACTCGCGAATGTCTTCCGACTAACTTAATGCGATCATTAACCACAAAACACCACTTCGTATTAATTATTTAGATCATTCAATGAAGAAAGCAACTGTCCCGTTCCCGTTTCCCGCTAAAAAGCCACAAATGCATGAAACTGACAGCTTATGTCAAAATATATTTTTCTAATTTTTTTTTTTGTTTGGTTTTCCCCGAAGCAACTGTCCCGTTCCCGTTTCCCGCCATAAAGCCTATATTTTTCTAATTGATAGGTTTTTTACCTGGTTGCATTGAATTTTAAGCTTACTCCAGATCAATCGATCGATTTAAAAATATCGATATCGTTTTGCTCAACCCTAGTGTAGTACATGTATTTTTTTGGTACGACTATTACGTCACTTAAAGTAAAGAGGGATATACAAAATCAATGTTTGTATAGTGATATCTCTTTTTAACAAATTTCTTGCTACAATTGTCACAATAACAAGCGCACAGCAGCAGTCAGCCATTTTGATTTCGTCTGTCGCTTGACAGACCGGTGTTGAAGAATAAAATTCGCGTTTATTCTTCTTCGCCCAGTTTTGAGGACCTAAATTTGTGTTAATGAAGTGATTAGTGATATTACAACATGGCTCGATACGGTCAGAGACCGGAAAATGCCCTCAAACGGGCCAATGGTTGGTACCAACTTGACCTACGATTCCACGTTGCATGTGCCGATGATGTGACCTTTCTTTCGTAATAAATCGCTATTTTTAATATTTAGCACATTTGTCATATGTTATTTTTAAGAAGCAAATCTGTACTGGGCTGAAATTGGCCCAAAACAATATTTTTTTAAGCTATAAATTGTACATAACCAAACAATAATGATGCGTTATCTTTTCGACAATCTACAGAGTTTATGGACCTGGACAAGCCGGCCCGGGCCCTGGACACCTTGCAGGAGGTGTTCCGTAATAAGAAATGGGCTTATAACTGGTCTGAGTCGGTCCTGGAGCCGATTATGTTCAAGTACTTGGAGCTTTGCGTGGACCTTCGCAAGTCGCACATCGCTAAGGAAGGCTTGTTCCAGTACAGGAATATGTTCCAGTCTGTGAATGTTGGATCGCTGGAACAGGTCATAAGGTAAATAGAACATAATTGTCCACAAGCAACATAATAGACCTAGCAGTATGCAGTAAATATTATGTTTATATCCATTTTACTCAGTTATTTAGGAGTTATTTGAATGACTTTGTAATCCTTGGTTTGACATTGCTTTCAGATTATTTTGAAAGTAAATGTACCCAAAGGAGACAGTAACTGTAGGATGAGATACACAAAAGTATTAAAATACTTTTGACGAATGGTCCTTCTACAGTGAAGGAATCTTATGGACTTTATTTCTGTCCAAAATCTAGATCTTTGTTTTAACAATTTTAGTAATTTATTAATTTTAAATGTAATAGCCAAAAAAATCTAAGTATTTCAAATAAAGGACTGAACTCTCCACTTTTAAAGTTCTTCAGCAATTTGTTGTCATCGTAAGAAATGATAAATGTATGTTACTAATTCATGTTCAATCTTGCTTTCTTTAACTTTAGGGGCTATCTCCGAATGGCAGAGGAAAGAACAGAGGCTGCTCGAGCGCAGTCCACACAAGCAGTCATTGACACTGATGACCTTGACAACCTGGCTACTCCTGAGAGCATCCTGCTGAGTGCTGTGTCTGGTGAAGATGCACAGGATCGCTCCGACAGGACCATCCTTACACCATGGGTAATTATATTCATTGTCTTTTTTGCTTCAGGTATCTCACTCATCTGATTGAATTAAATGTTTTAAAACTCAGCCTTTTTTTTGAGAATGATGATATAATCTAAAAGTTAGGAAGCCTACATACAACATAGATATATGGTAAATATTATCTGTTTTGTAATGTAATTTAATTACATACATTACATTGTTAAGTGATTATGTTGATAAATCAATGATTTCCTGATTTTGTACAAAAATAAAGTAAGATTTTAATAGAATGGGAAAAACAGACTAAATAGAATAAAGAAGTTTTCACACACTTCAGCCTATCAAAAACTAAAAAACATGCTGACCCAAATTTCCCCAACTTTTCCACAGGTTAAGTTCCTCTGGGAGTCGTACTGCCAGTGCTTGGAGCTGCTGCGTACCAATGCGCATGTGGAGACTCTATACCACGACATTGCTCGCATGGCCTTCCAATTCTGCCTCAAGTACTCCCGCAAGACCGAGTTTCGCAAGCTCTGTGACAAGCTGAGGAAGCATTTGGAGGATATCTGCAAGCCTACTGTGAGTATTATTGGTATACTTAAAAAAAAAACAATATAAGTTAGGGTTGAAGAGGTTAATAATCCACCTCACACAATAGAAGAGAAGATAATAAAAAGAAAGGGCTTGAGCTGATGCAGCCTGAATATTTACTGCAACTTTGTGAGCTATTGTGACCAAGTCCCTAATTTTAAAATCCTCTAGACCAATCTGCTCGGCCCCCCAGACACCAGTTTCTGCTTTGTGTGAGAGCCTGCTACTAGGAGTATTAAAAAGACGAAATATATTTAGGATTGTCATCCTGGAATGCCATATTAGTCGCTTTGACATAAATAAATAATTCTTGTCAATTTGGTAGAGTTCCTGCACTGACAGATTAGCTCAAAATTCGGTTAGAAATCTAGTGTGTGACCATCTAAAATTTACCTCTTAATCACAGGATTATTTTGAGACCTCTCAGCAAAAGAGATTTACTTCATATGCCTCCGAAATAAATCCCATTTGTAACGTCACATGGTTACAGTTGGTAGGCCTCGGAGGCACATTATGTCGTAGGCTTGACGCGACAGAACGCGACACACATGCGCGGCCTGTGTTAATTTATGCCTGCACATGCAATGCTAATCAACAAAAACTATGCTAAAATTACTATACTAGTAATTTGATTTGATATATTTGTCTAGAATCATTGTTGTAGGCTAGTTTCCAACTAGTCAAATCAGTTAATTTTTACTAAACGTCAAAACATGACATTACTATGGAGTTTGTATGAAAAAGCACACTGCGACGTCATAGATCAACGCGATAAAATGTCGTATTTATTATTACATTTTCTGGATTAAAATTCATTAACAAGTTAAATAGAAAATAGATAAAGTTTTTCGTGAGTTTTGAGCTTTATTTAGCAATCAGAATTTCATAATTTATCGTAAACCAAGTACACAACCCAATTATTATGTCCACATACAGGTACAAACCGGCAATGTGAGCATCTCAAAGCCGGAGACCCAGCAGCTCAACTTGGAGACTCGTCTGTTCCAGCTAGACAGCGCCATACAGATGGAATTGTGGCAAGTCAGTATAACTTTAATTTTTTAACCCATAGACCTCATATAACAAATAGACAATCAATCTCTATAAAAAAGTGTCCGCGGCGCTTCTTGTGACAAGCGATGGCGTATAACGACACTGTACAACCGATATTGCACTTTATTTGAACAGCCATAACATCTTAATTAGAACTTATACTATCTACATAATGTAAGTATACATATTTACGGTTCGGACACTTTTTTTAGAATAACTCTATTCTAGTCTATTTGTTTATTGAATGTCAGTGCTTTAACCTCGTAATGCCGTCATTTCCAGACACAATAGTTAAATAATGCGGTTTGGATTTAAAAAAGAACTTATACCTAAAAATAAATACAAAAATGTATTGAAATGAGTCCACTTTTTTGTTTAGGTTGCTATCTGTACAGTAAAGACAGCAATAAAAGATCTACACCTACTTACTTCATTAGACATTAAAATGATGATCATGATGGTGTCCTCCCAGACGTATCCGTCCGGTGACACCCTTAGCTAGTGTTAACCTGGGCTCTTGCATGGGCGCGAGCGTGACTAGCAAAACCGACCATGTAATAAACCCACAACTACTGTATTTTATACCTGCAACGGTAAGAAGACGGTATATTCGTTTAGGGTGCGCGGATGTTTGTGTGTTTGTGCATACCTACGTTGCTCTTATATAAGTTTAACTTTGTAAACAAAAGAACAAAAAGTCACACCCAGGAAAATTCCCTTTGTATAAAAAAAATAGGTTAATTGAGAGTCACAACTGCACAAACATCATCTGAATATGCCTCCGAAATAAATCCCATTTGTGACGTCACATGGTTACAGTTGGTAGGCCTCGGAGGCACATTATGTCGTAGGCTTGACGCGACAGAACGCGACACACATGCGCGGTCTGTGTTAATTTATGCCTGCACACTTACTGCAACTTATAGTGATTCAAATTAGACCACTTGAATTTAGGATAGATTTATTATATGGAATACAAATTAGTACTGTATTTATTATATCACAACTTCTGTCATGTTATTATAAAAAATATATTATCTAAAATGACGTTTTTATCTTCTTTAAATTCCTTATATTTTTTGTCTGTAGAATTTTATTCAATTATTTAAATATCTTCGAAAATATCAAGACTGCAATGTTGTTTTCTCTGATTCTGCCAGTCAAAAACCTAATGCCAAACCACTCCCCACACACAGGAAGCCTACAAAGCTATCGAGGACATCCACAATCTGATGAACATGTCAAAGAAGACTCCTGTAGCCAAGACCATGGCCAATTACTACGGCAAGCTGGCGCTGGTCTTCTGGAAGGCCGGCCACTGCCTGTTCCACGCCGCTGCTCTGCTGAAGCTCTTCCAGCTGTCGCGGGAGATGAAGAAGAACATCACACAGGAGGAGCTGCAGAAGTAAGTGGATTTTATTTCAGAGACTTATAGCCAGCCCCAACACCATCATGAACGCATTGGTGGACCGGTACGAGTCGCCGCTGCTGAAACGCTGGGTGCGATTGCACGCGGATACATAGCTGCCCGCGGCATCGGTGACTCGGACCTCTCCCATGTAGCTTTTTATGTTAATCTGTTACTGGATATTCGCCCAATCCCGTGAAACTCGAATGGGATCTCGTCTCATTATGCTTCGGGATTGATCCCGAAAAATTTGACAAGATCTCGCGAGATTGGCCAAATTGATGCAATATTCAATGATGATGGTTTTTAATCATCACTAGAGTAATTAGATAGATAGACAAAACCTACCTATCTTTCAAAGAAAAATTAAAAATACGATTTTTTTTAAATCTATCTATCTTTTATCTCTTATTTATTAGTTAAAAAACTACGTTTACTAAGGCCTCCGAAATAAATCCCATTTGTAACGTCCCATGGTTACAGCTGGTAGGCCTCGGAGGCACATTATGTCGCAGGCATGACGCGACAGAACGCGACACACATGCGCGGCCTGTGTTAATTAAAGCCTGCACACAATATTTAATATAAAACCTCAATGTAAAATCATTTATGTGTAAATTGCTTTTCTGTGTCTATTTTTAGAAATTTCAATTTGTGAACTTTCAATTTCAACGGTTTTGATTTTTACCAATTCAGGAGATAATCTTGAAACAAACTTAAAGTTGCACACTCGTTTATTGCACAACATAGGCCTCATACGTCTGTTTTAGACGATTTATTGTTATTGTTGCGAAGTCATGTTCTTTTTTCATGGCTATGCAAGCCAATTTTGGTGCAGCAAGTTCTACCGCACACTCTGCAAGAGAAACTTAAACCCCGCCTACGGACGGTACTCAAAAGTATCGGCTCTAAGGACGTAATATACGACCGTGACGACCCGATTACTCTAGCCATAGAGGCGGTCAATCAACGCCAACAAATACTTCAAGACCCCAATACCGACCCTGCTGGCAAGGTCGACGATTTCCCTCATTCAGCGATTATCGCTACCGGTTCACTAGGGTCGATTATTTTTTTCAAATATAATACTCTCAGATGACGCCCTGAGCCGAGGTTCACCCCCAACTGGGCACCCTCAGGCCTTCGCGCTCCCCAATCGGCCAAGTAATTGATGCCATTTGCAGCAAATCTACAATAAGTCACGTCAAAAAAAGAGCCTTAACCCTTTCACGGACAGAGATCATGGGTCAGTGATGGTTCACAATAGGTAATATGACACCTTGGGATCGTAACGTTATTAGACGTTCTGTCCTTGAAAGTGTTAAATGGTTATTACTCAATATATCACATATAGAATACAATAATGACCCAATAGTGTAAAACTAACCTGTTGACCGTGTCCAGGATGGCGTGCCGCGTGCTGGTAGCCGTGCTGTCGGTGCCGCTGCCGTCGCAGCACCCCGAGTTCGACCGCTTCGTGGAGACCGACAAGAGTCCCATGGAGAAGGCGCAACGCTTGGCCGTGCTGCTCGGCCTGGCCCAGCCGCCGACCCGGGCTAACTTGCTAAAAGGTAACATCATAACTGCAGTTCATGAGCGAAAATGAACACTTGTTCAAGAATCTATTGAACGATTAACATATTTATTCAAGTCACATATAAACAAACATAGTACCTAAAGGTTGCCTGAAGGAAAATGCTACCTTAGCAATAAGGCCACCATATGTACAAACCTATTTTCTCATTGCTCGGGGTACATTATTATGCAAAAACATAATATAATGGCATAGGCATTACTCCACCGATAAGAGCGCGACTCTTAAATAAAGAGAGAGGCATATATAAAAATAATCGATGCTTGATATTTGGATCAGGCGTATAGAATTATGATGCTACCTATATTTCTTCTCTTTATTAATAATGATAATAATGGGTAGAAGATGTGTTGCGCTTGGGTGTAATATACACATTTTTCCTAAAATAAAAATGATTATTATGCGTCTATTCCGTCCGGAGCCCAGGAAACATACGGTGAGATAGGCATTTGACTTTTTATATGCGAAATGCGGGTAGATTCGTCTCAGTTTAGTCGATTTTTTCCCGATACTGCGAGGGTAGGCGCGCAAAGCTATAAATAGAATGCGCCTACGCGTTGTGACTCAGTTGCGTCATCACCATGCAGAAATGGTTTTCCTGGGCTCCGGACGGAATAGACGCATAATAATCATTTTTATTTTAGGAAAAATGTGTATATTATGCGGTCTGTAATTCCGTCCGGAGCCCAGGAAACATACGGTGAGACGTGTTTATTATCGCATGGTGAGGGAAAATCGAATGCCCAATGACACGAAAACTCAACATGTATATGTAGCATATGCTATTTACAAGGTAAGCTGTACATAGCTGTTTAGCAATGAGTGGTCTATTACTAGGCATTACACACGAAACTGTTAACAAAAGTTTTGTTAGGTAAGTACTTGTTAGGTCTAACAACTGCCTTAGTGCCTCTACACAACTCACAGGCTACTGTGTCATTTTAAACAAAACAAAACAAATGATCAATGCATATTTATTCACATAACAGTGCTTCTCACTATAACTAATTGAGATCTGTACTAGAGATCAATTATGTACGAAAACAAACAATTTAGATGGGTTTAAAACATGAAGCGACAGACGGGACACTTGACAGAGGTTGGGCTAACGATCTTCTATAAAATTTTGCTAGCGTGTTTTCTGAAGCCCAATTACCTCGCAAGTATTTCGTCAATCGGGACCTCCTCAGCCCAATTAAGGGATGCTACAGCGGAGCGAAGCGAGCCCGGTGACTCATCGATACCGGCATCCCGCAACACGGTGCGCACCCAGCCGGCGATGACAGCGCGGCTGGCGGCGCGCGGCTCGCCGCACGTGGCCACGAACAGGCTGCCACAGTCGGGCCGACGCCGCGCGGCCCCAGCCGACACCAGCTTCTGCAGCCAGTGCACAGGGTCGATGTTGATGTGGGCACCAGCAGTGAGTCGCCACCCTGACTGACGGTGTGTCAACGAGTCCGTTTTGGATCCGAATATCGGCCAAAGTGTGATATAATCGGTTCCGCATTCGATGTGACCTTCTGCGACTGATAGGAGAGTGAGGTCGTGAACCCGGCGGCCCGATGCTAGTAGCAGTAAGATAGCACATCTTCGAGAAATTTCAAATAAGGTTTCTTTGTGTGGATTATTTTTAATAAGCCAGTCAACCAGAATCTGGGGGTTCCAAACAGGTGGCTTAACCTTTGATCTAGTGTTTGATGTGTTAGCAATGCCTTTCAGTGTATGCTTTATCAGAGGATGAGAGCCCAAAACCGTTGCAAGTTGTGGGTTACAGAAGTTAGTTACCACCGTTTTGTGGATCAATATTGTCCTATATCCGAGACCAACTTCGCTATGCAAATAGGCTAAGTAGCTCGCCACACTGCCGACACCAGGATCTTTGTGATTAATTCCTGTGTTCTCACACCAAGTGATCCACTTTGTCCAAGCCTGTCGGTAGGTTTTTAAAGTAGAGGGGCGCCAACTTGCCTCTATAAGAGATCTCTTCGTGGGTGACCAGTCCTGTAATAGGTCATCCCACCCTGTACCAGCCATGCCTCCAATTTTAACTTGTCCACCTGAGGGGGTGGCAGGCCTGTCCTTGTGTCTATTAATGACCGATGTAGGTGTCGGATGGTATATGGAGAGCTCAGCGCCCTCGGTTTGAGATCGGCTCTCCACGGTACGTTTGACCATTGTGGGCAAATTATTATGAACCTGCCTCGTGCTTGGTTGAGTGCCAGCAAGACTTGTGGCATCAGGCAAGGAGGGGGAAACACCCAAGCCAGGCTGTAGCTCCAGTCCCGGCTGAACGCGTCGTAATGAACTGCGTGCGGGTCGCGCAGGTCTCTGCTCACGTATAGAGGGACTACGTGCGCGCTGTGCGACGCGAACAGGTCGATGCACGGGGTGCCCCACTTCGTGAAGAGTACGTTGCATGCCGTTGGAATGAGGTGCCACTCGGGAAGTTTTTCGAATCTTGAGAGGCTGTCCGCTATCGTGTTCAGTGGACCTGGAATATAACTCAATGTAAGTCGAATGCGGTATTTCACTATGTAGGCAAAAATTGACCTAGTTAGGCTCATAAGATTGTCTGAGCGAGTACCGCCTTGATTTCTCAAATATGCCAACGCAGTGCGATTGTCACTTTGTATAAGAACGGTTTCTCCACGACAGTGAGGAGCGAACTCTTTTAGTATAAAATGGATAGTAAGCAGTTCTTTCATATTTGTCGATAGAAGCTTTTCACAGTCTGTCCAGGTACCTTTTATGTGATAACCGTTTACATATGCTCCCCACCCTAAGTCAGAAGCGTCAGTCACAATAACCTGCGTAACCGGCGGCGGCCAGATATCACTCATGTCATTATAATGGGTCTTCCACCATAGCAGGTCTGCTCGACCAGCCTCAGTAGCGGGTATTGGAACCTGTTCTCGAACCGATTGTCTCATTAAGTTCAATAAATTGCGGAAATGCAATCTACCGTATGACACTACAAAACTGACAAAATTTAACCAACCAACTATTGATTGAAGTTTAAATGTGGACCACACTTTGTGAGAAATCATTTGAGTTAGGGATTTCTGAAGGCGTATTAGTTTTTTAGTTGGTAGCGATTTCTTATTTTTTGCGGTATCCCATTGAATGCCCAAAAACTCCAGTACTTGTGAGGGAACTTCGGATGATTTCTCGTTGTTTATTATCCACCCTAACTCATGTAGGAGGGCTTTAGCAAGGCGTACATGTGCCTGAAGCTGATGAGGGCACTGGCTTACCAATAAGAAATCATCCAAGTATACGAGTAACCTGATACCAAGTTCACGTAGTTTCTGGGCTACCCAATTGGTTAATGTAGCAAAGGTTTTAGGTGCCGTTGCCAAACCGAACGGTAAGCAAGTCATTTGCCAGACAATTGTGTCATGCGTATTAGATGTCGATACTGACGTAAATCTTAAAAATCGTCTATGGGAGGCCGCCACCATTATATGAAAATATGCTTGACTTAAATCAAGTTTCATTAGCCAGTCGTTTGGCTGTATAAATGCTGGTACCTTATGCATATTGACGAGTCTAAACTTGCCTGGCTTCATATAACGATTGAGAGCCTTTAAATTGAGTACAGGGCGGTTGGAGTTATCCTGCTTCTTTACTAGAAAAATATGGGACTCGAACCCAACATTTTCTTCTGCCGGCTCAATAATACCTTGCGCAGACATACGCTGTATTTCACGCAACATTTCTGACGAGCGGTCGATATGAAATTTCACACGAGATTTAATGCTCCTCAGAGGAGGCTTTTTACAAAAAGGGATACGGTACCCGTTGATTATATCCAAAATGTGCGCTGGCGCGCCTCTGTCACTCCATGCTGCGCGGAAGTGTCGCAATCTGCCACCGCGGAACTCAGCGTCGGGGGCGCTCGTCTCTCCGCTGCTGCGCTCGTCCTCGCGCTCCTTCGGGGCGCCTGCCACCGGCCCCCCGGCCGCGTGCCGCTGCTGCGCGGTAGCGGGTGTTGGCGGCGCCAGCGCCGCCGGCGGTGCCACGAAATGTCCGCGTTGGTGAAACGGCAGGAGCCTGCCTTACAGCTGCACAGTATCGACCCTCAGCGGATTCGTAAGGACGACGAAAAACTTTGGTAACTCCTCCCATCTTGGAAACAGCATCAGCAAACTGGTCTTTTTGGAATAGATGACCACGTGTGGGTGGTATGCGCCGCAAAGCAGTTTTGTGGTATTTGTCCTTAACTGCCAACAATACGTGATCCCGACGTTGTTCGATAACGGCTGCTCGCCGTCCGCACACAACTTGCAGTAAGTCCTTGGATACCTCGGCATACGAGCTGCCAGCCGAGAAGGCAGCCACTAGTTTCTCATGTAGCTCCGGCGGTGCGCCGGGTAATGATAAGATATTTTTCATAGCAACTTGTACCGCTTCGCGCTGTGCGAGCAGCATGTTGGTTAATATGCCAAAGGTTTGGTCCAGAGACCTATGTAAGTATGGCTTCAACTCGAAAGGAGTCAATTCATCATTCAGTTCAAGATAAGTGAACGCTGGAGATGCTAAATATTTTTTCTGCGTGTCGGCATAGCGAATATTCGCCCAATCAGGGTCATTAAAATGCTGCAAAGTATCGACTATGGCAAGCCGTGAGGGGTCCGCTTGTTTAGTGACATCAGCTATCACAGTCTGCGGCGTCTCTAGTTTGGGGTCGGGCGAGGGCGGTGCAGCGGGCGGGACAAGGTCATCGAGCACCGCAAACGTGGTTGCTGGCTTTGCTGGCGCGTGTTCCGCAGGCACGACAGGTGGAGCTTGCACGGTGCGTGCCAAAATACTTTTAATATTAGCGACTTCCCGTGCTAATAACTCGAATCTATCGTCCGCTGTGGACCTCGATGTTGACGGAGCACGTGGTGGTAGCTGTTCGTTCACTCTTTGCACGACAGAGCGTATCATGACGTTAGCTTCCACCGGCGGTGGAGCACGTGGTGATTCTTCTTCGAGCCGTGGATTTTTTCGCGGCGGCACGTATTCCTCGCCATCTTCGCTGGACGAATTTGATGTAAATTGCATTGCGCTCGCGCATCTGCACACGACGAAGTCAAAACGCCAACTGAGTCACAACGCGTAGGCGCATTCTATTTATAGCTTTGCGCGCCTACCCTCGCAGTATCGGGAAAAAATCGACTAAACTGAGACGAATCTACCCGCATTTCGCATATAAAAAGTCAAATGCCTATCTCACCGTATGTTTCCTGGGCTCCGGACGGAATTACAGACCGCATAATAACAAGGGTCATCATTTATACCTAAAAACAAAGATAAAAGATGCATATGTCTGTTGTCCATGAAATTAAACGGTTAAACGAAGGAAAATATGTACAGCGCCGTCTGTATTTTTTATGAACAGTCTGGAAAGTCCCTTGTTAGATCTGTCAAAGTACTTTGAAGAACAGCCAGCATTGTGCCGTTTATTAACATATCGATGCATCAGTCGAGATTAGACCGATCGATTCTTTTCTATCTAACATTATACATGTGACATAACTTGTAAACTTGTGATCGACTTGCAGATGTGGTCCGGTTAAACGTGGTGGGTCTGGCGTCGCCGCAGCTGCAACAGCTGTACGCGTGGATGGAGGTAGAGTTCGACCCGCTGTCCATCTGCCACAACGTCAAGAATGTGGTCACGCAGCTACAGGAAGAACCTAGTAAGTATACGCTGAGATTCTATGGTTCCGTTTGAAGAATAATACTCTTGGGTTACAGGGTATTTGACTGGGTTAAAGATAAATTATAAAATGGTAATCTAGAAATCTTCTTCTTTTCGTGTCGATGGCAAAAACGACGTTTACTTAGATAGTTTCCTCCCAGTATTTGGCTACGGCAATGGCGTCAACAGTAGCATAAAGTCCTCTCGCGTGCATATCTAGAAATATAAGCCAATCTAAGGTGATCAAAAATCATTCTCGTTTTACTTATGACTTATTTTCGAATTTTATTTAAGTGACAATGAGTACGTGTGACCGCTTTTATTGATGAAGGGCAACATTGACATGACATTATTTCCATACAAATCTCCATAAATCTCTCATCATCAATATGTTTATTACCATTTTTAACGGCCTCCGTGGTCCAGTGGTTGAGCGTGGGGCTCACGATTTTGGGTTCGAATCCCGGTGGGGACGTATCACAAAAATCACTTTGTGATCCCTAGTTTGGTTGGGACATTACAGGCTGATCACCCGATTGTCCGAAAGTAAGATGGTCCGTGCTTTGGAACTCGGAAGGCATGTTAAGTGGTTGGTCCCGGTTGCTACTTACTGATGTAAGTACGTAGTCGTTACATGAGCCATTTCAGGGGCCTTTGGCGGCTTAATAGTAACCCTGGCACCAGGGTTGATGAGGTTGGTAATCTACCTCACTACCCACACGATAGAAGAAGACCATTTCTACCATTGCAACAGCGTCCTAACCTGATCAACCCTCCTTCCAGACTTAGGCCAGTACTGCAGCGCGCTCACGGACGTGGCCCTCGTGCGGCTCATCCGCCAGACAGCTCAATGCTACGCGTGCATCCAGTTCTCCAGGCTCCTCGAGCTGGCCGGCAGCGACGATCTGTTCCACCTGGAGCGGCTGCTGGTGGACTGCGTGCGTCACAACGACATGCAGATCCGAGTGGACCACGCCAACAAGTTAGTACATTGTTTTAGCTTTACGCGGTTATTATGGATCTACCTACTCCACTCCAATCTCATCAGTCATCAAGTGATCATGACACTTGAAACAGTGCCGTAATATCGGGAGTCTCATTTCCCTGATTGAAACGCGGTAAGAACCCGTTATTATGTGTTTTAACAAGTTAGTAGTTGCAGTTGTGTTAGTTCGTGTTGTAGCTGAAGATCAGCGTTTTGTTCGTGAGAGTCATGGCATAAGAAAACCAAGTATGCTCAAAAGTGACAGCTAGCATTTCAAGGTTAGCCCAGCTGACGTCGCGTCATCCCAACCTACGTTGCCATTTCGTAAACAAAATTACCCACGACCAATGTTTTCAATTTACTTTGCAAGGACATTTTTAACTTTTAGTAAAAGATTTACGTACATTTTTAATGATTTTATATGTGACAAATAATAGTAATTAAATACATTATTCAGTGCTAACGGTCTCCGTGGTCTAGTGGTTTGAGCATCGGGCTCTCGATCCCGAGGCCCTGGGTTCAAATCCCGGTAGGGACATATCACAAAAATCACTTTGTGATCCCCAGTTTGGTTAGGACATTACAAGCTGATCACCTGATTGTCAGAAAGTAAGATGATCCGTGTTCTGAAGGCACGTTAAGCTGTTGGTCCCGGTTACTACTTACTGATGTATGTAGGTAGTCTTTGCATGAGCCATGTCAGGGGCCTTTGGCGGCTCAGTAGTAACCCTGACACCAGAGTTGATGGGGTTGGTAATTCGCCTCACAACCCACACGATAGAAGAAGACTTAATAATGAAAATGTTTTGTTCCGTAGATGCGTTCACTTCGGTGTCGAGGCTGGCGGCGGCGAGTGGTGCTCGGCCGCTGACGAGGCGTGTGGTGGCGCCATCCTGCAGGCCACGCCCGCTGAACAGGTACGTATCGTGAAAACAATTGAAGCGCCTTTTTGAAAAGCCACATTCTGTGATTGTCTTCAACAAATTAAATCTGGGTAAAATTTGAGGCCATACATTTAACACTTTTAAGGACAGAACGTCTAATGACGTTCCGATTCAAAGTTGTCATACTCTCATACTACCTATTATGTACCATCAATGACCCATGTTCTCTGTCCGTGAAAGGGTTAAAGCCGGGTAAATGGGGAGCATTATCATCATAGATTCCCCCTCCCCCCAGGTCCGCGAGCAGCTGGTACGCGCGGCCGAGGTGCTGTCCCGCGCCGTGCACACGCTGTTCCCCGCGCGGCGCCGGGCCGAGCGCGAGCGCGCGCGGCACCACATGGTGCAGCACTACCACGAGAACAAGCACGCCGAGCACCACCGCGTGCTGCAGCGACACAAGATCATCGAGGAGCGCAAGGAGTACATCGAGCGGCTCAACACCGTGCGCGAGGAGGAGGAGCTACGGTGAGATACGCTTACTTACCCAGTGGTATTCCCTCCTATTCGTCAGCCCTGCTTTATTGTGTGCCGTGTGACCGGACCTTCAAGTCGAAGTTATATTTTTTAGGGGTCTGGCCGAAAATCGCCGTCGTATTGCACGTCATGTGGGTTAATACAACATTCGCCGAACTAGTACCCTTTTTAGTTTTAAGTCTTACATTTCAAATATGTTCAAATTTTTATATTAAGAAGTTAATGTAACGTCTTGAACCTAAATAAAGATTTTATCTATCTGTCTATCTAAGTTCGGTTTCGCCAGGCACATCAGAGGCAACCACAACAACGACCTGGGATAGGTATTTAGGAGTCGCCATCGCCGGATACGGTTTGGACGACTTGCTGAGTGGTATTCTATTGTTGGAGCTGCTAACGCTACCCCATGTCTGTAGTGATGTGTCGTTCCCGAGAATGTTCTCGAAATGGAAACATTAAGGTGATTCGTTTTCCATACAAAAGTTGATGCAGTGCTACAGGAAAACGGATAGAGGAATATTGTTTTAAAACCGATAAATAGTAATATTTTGGTGTATTATTTTCGCTAACTAACAAAAATTTTGGGTACGAATACGAGAAGTACCATATTTCAGACCCTCAATTTTGATCAATTCTACATTTGTAGTGGTGCAGATTACAGTGTATTTGCTGAGCGTGTAGAGGTGTCAATGTTAGTTTGTGTGCGTGATAGTTTTTTTTTTCTAAAGGCTTTGTCTGCTTGACAAGTATAATAGAATGTCAGTGACAATTTATAAAGAGATTATGTATGAAGAGAATAAATATAAATAAAAAACTAAAAATACTACAATCTGAGAAAAGGAATATTGGAAAAATATTTTTGTTTAAACGCATATTATTTAAACATTTTTAAATAATGGGTAAGTACCGTGTTTTAAAAGAGGACATATATTATAATAAAAAATCAATATATAAAATGAAATGGCTGTATGGGCATAGTTTGCTTTGCCTTGCCCTTCGGGGAAAACCAAACAAAAAAAAGTTGTTGCATTTGCCGGTCTAAATAGTGATCATTTATGATTAATTGTTTTTCAATCCAACATACAGATTTATTTATATTCTCTTTGCTGCGGACTTTTTGGTAGGAACGGGAAGGTTGCTTTCTTCATTGAATAATCTAAATAATTAATACGAAGTGGTGTTTTGTGGTTAATGATCGCATTAAGTTAGTCGGAAAACATTCCCGATAGTATTATTGTATCGGATTATTCAATAAACAAAGTGTACCTATCTATTTTCGCTTTCCGCCAACAAGCCGCTTACTTCGTTTGGGGTTCGGAGTAGGAGTCTGCTTCGAGGGTGGGGGCTTCATCATTCATCGTCATCACCATTCATCATTTCATTCATCATCAAGAAAAAACACATGGCTGTATGGGCATAGTTCCCTTTGCCTTGACCTGTGGGGAAAAATAAAAAAGAAATAAGATACATTTTGAAATTCTTATGTATAATAAACAAACATAAATGACTGATCTAAAACTAACGAAAAACTATTTCTTTTTTCTATTTGACTTATTTATGATTTTTAATCAAAAAAACGTAATAATAAGTTCGACAGCAACCAGTTCAAGTCCCAGAAACAGTCCATTTCAGGCCGCGGATATATCTAAATACTACTTCAATACGTCCCAGCCTAACGTCCTCGTTAAAAAAAGACGTTCTAACCTGAACTAGTTAACCTAACTTAACAATAAACACCACGCGTAAATATAAGTCCAGAAATGCGCTGCAAGTCGTCTGGACTGGGCGCGAAAACAACATAGAATTCGATTAGCTGCTAAGTGCCCCGCATGCTATCACCAGCTGTCACTGACATACGTATCCAAGGATTTCGTCGAGTCCGGTCCGCGTATGAAGTCCTGCGGATGTTATTGGAACTAAATGACAAGTCATAATAATTATATGCGGATACTGGGACATCAGCGCCGTGCTTGCGGGACTTCCTGAAGCGCTATTACATCTTTCAAACGCGATGCGACAAAGTTTGACCCACGCAATTTAGAAAAAATCTACCTTATTATTACTGTACTGTGATCGTTATTTGTAAGGTCATACAATACATATACTTACACAATTCTTTATACATAATATAATTATTATGACATATTATGCTGTTTATATTGTGGAAATATTGACGGACAGACTTAGTGCCGTAATAATAAGGTCGATCTTTGTTTGAATCTGATTGAAAGATGTCATCTCACGGACTCTAATCAAAGTTGTAGTAAGTGATCCTCAAAAGATAGACATAATGTGCTATTGTGGACTTTTCGGTAGACCTACAGGGGTATCGTGGGTCCGAAATGCAAAAGAGGAAAAATTCAACCATACATTGTTTTGTTATATCTCAATGGGCTCAGGCAGCGTTTTCGCCGAAAGCTCCCAGTCGGCTACATTTGTAACGATAATTATGTTTGACATTTATCATCATTTTTGAATTTATACAAAAAAAATATACTTGTATATATTATATATGCTAAAGCACCCCCATGAATCACTCTACTCATTGGTGAAAACCGTATGAAAATCCGTTCAGTAGTTTTCGAGTTAGCTGCATGTTCCCTGATGCGGCTAATGCCTGTTAGAATATTACAAAATAAAAAATACGGTAAAGACGGAAGGTACTTTAGTGCAAAGTACATTATTGTATAATTATAATAAATATTATTGGTAAAAGTGATACTTTTTAAAAATTCCGTAACAAATAGACGGGTTCGCCAAATTCAATTGTAAAAAAAATACAAAAAGTAAAAACAAGCAGTTGGGTTTGAACCGTGAAACTTAAGAACGGTGGCGACTGCTTTACCAAATGCGCCATATAGACGTTAGAAGCAGACTTCAAATTATGCATCTCTTTTAATAGCTAACCTAGTTCACATGTGTGTGTGACAGCTTCGTGTTTGTACACAATTTGAAATGACACCAACTTTTGATGCAATGTTTCAATATGATATCTGCAGTAAATACTTCAAAATTGTGGCTTAAGTTAAAGATAATGTATGTGAGATTTCGCCAACTAACATTTCACAGGGTCAGAAATCAACACTAAACGAATAAATGGAAAAAAATGCGAAAACTGCAGAAGTAACGCCGTCTGCTGACGCAGCGTTACCTAGCTGACTGAAACGCATCACCTTAAAGTATTATATCATTAGCGGGAGCCGTAAAGAAACGCAAAAGTTATGTAAAAAGAGTTTTATTACCTAACCTTTACGCAGATCGGATCAGCTGGGTCTGCATAACAACTACGCCGCGCGTGGCGCGAATTATATCGAGCGGTTGGACCAATGAACGATACGAATGCTATCTGCGTAGATGGACGTCAAACGGCTATTGGTCGAAGCGCTCAATATGATTCGAAAAAAGCAGCCTGTGTCCTTACTATTAAAGAGTTTTTACAACAAGAACATTCCCAAAGGCCATAGAAGAAGTGAGCATAAAGTTTATAGTAATTTACCAGGTTATGACGTTTTTTCTCTAACACAGTGGGCTCGACCTACCACGTTGGTCGAACAAAACTTGATGAAGCGTGGGTACTCAGTTAACACTTTCAACGACAGAACGTCTAATGACGTTCCGATCCCAAGGTGTTATATGGGTCATTGATGGTTCATAATAGGTTTATTATGATCTATGATCTCTGTCCGTGAAAGGGTTAACGTACCTCTGCATAGCCTTGGGAATACAGTAGTGAGACTATGTCGTGTTTCCAGCCGTCAAGAGGAGCAGCTCCGCGCCGCCGCGGCCGCCGAGGCGCGCCGCCAGGAGCAGGAACGCGAGGAGCGGGAGAAGCGGCGCCACGCCTCCGAGCTGGCCGCCATGAGGGAGAGGCACCTCCGCGAGCGGATGGCGCTCATCTCGCAGACCAACGTCGGCAAGAAGGTGCTGCAGAAGCTGGATGAGGAGGTACGTCCTTGTAGCCGATATGTTTTACAAAGTACATAGATATAACTTTTACAAAAAAAATCGAAAGTCCAAAAGCTTATTCTGAGAAATGCTAACCATATACAACTATGCCATCCTAGAACGAACTACGGTAAAAAGATTTTGATGTTTGAAGGAGCACAAGTCTATAATAAATTACCAACAGATATAAAAGAATCCCAAACATTATTTACCTTTAAAAAAGCTCTCAGGAGTCATATCTATAGGAATGAAAATGTTTAGACATTTTCACATTTATTTATGATAGGTTATTATTATATTTGTATCACATAAAAATTTAATTTTTGTCACGTTATGGGTCATCTGCCTCCTTGCCACTTCTAGTAACATAGCTCCGAGGAACTAACAACAAATAATAGTTGCTTACCAACTTTTAGTATCTATTAATTCATACCTACCCACCGTTTGTGTTACATTGTGTGAGGTGCGCTCGCTTTATCTCAACCCACTACTACCCTATTTTTTATATTTCTATATTATTTTGTGAATTTTTTCTCATGTAAGCGAATGTAATTCTTTATGAGGAAAATAAAGTTCTTCTTAAACCCGACATACATACATAAATAGCCTATATACGTCCCCCTGCTGGGCACAGGCCTCCCCTCAATCAACCGGATTGGGTATGAAGCATACTCCATCACGCCACAAAGTACCGAACCTTTTTTACTAGCTGTTACCCGCGACTTCGGCGAATTAAAACTATAGATTTTTGATAAAAACTTTTCCATCCCTGTTTACCCTCCCTTAGGGGTTGAATTTCGCAAAGAAAACTTACATGGTGTTAGAACACCTACGCCTAAAAGTTTGTTTGACTTCCCCATGCATGATTTGAGACTCATACCAGTTGTAGTTTCTGAGGATTCCTAATGAGTGAGACGCTTTTATAGTGTAGATTCCCTTTCACAATAACTGTCAATTGCGAATGAAAATGAAGAAGCATTTTACCAGATGAAAAGTTGCGATTGATGACTTTCGATAAAAATACATCTTCTGAAACCCAATCATTTTTTTTTTAATCATTTCATTTCAAATTATTTAGTATAAGTATTGTCAGGTATCCACCAGTTTTAACTTTTTGCACGTTTACCTTGTTCCTGCGTATTGGTCGCCTTTCCAGCACACGTTTTCACCTGACCTAACAACGATAAACTGTTATGTTGCTTTTCTTAACATAGGATCTTAAGAAGATGGACGCAGAGGCCATCGCGCAGCGCGAAGCTGAGGAGCTGATGAAGGAGCGCCGTGAACTGCAAGCTCGTCTCAAGAGCCAGGAGAAAAAGGTAATTTATAATAATTTCATGTCATCATACACATAAACAGCCTATATACGTCCCACTGCTGGGCACAGGCCTCCCCTCAATCAAC
Organism: Pectinophora gossypiella; assembly: GCF_024362695.1. Lineage (NCBI taxonomy): Eukaryota > Metazoa > Arthropoda > Insecta > Lepidoptera > Gelechiidae > Pectinophora > Pectinophora gossypiella. The sequence continues at coordinate 7,745,369 of NC_065423.1, forward strand.
CGGAGGGCATATGGAGCATACTCCACCACGCTGCTCCACTGCGGGTTGGTGAAGGTGTTTTTACGGCTAATAGCCGGGACCAACAGCTTAACGTGCCCTCGGAAGCACGGAATCATCTTACTTTTTCAGACATTCAGGTGATTCAAGCCTGAAAAGTCCTTACCAAACAAAGGACAGTCTCAGCAAAGTGATTTCGACCATGTCCCCATCGGGAATCGAACCCGGACCTCCAGATCGAGAGCCTGACGCTCTAACCACTAGACCACGGAGGCACGTCATCATAATCGTAAACAACTCAATCCACCGGAGGGAGTATGGAGCATAATCCCCCATGCTGCTCCACTGCGTGTTGATGGAGCTATTTTTACGGCTAACGGCTTAACGTGCCTTTCGAAGTACGGCATAAAGAAGTATCATCTTACTTTTTCGTACGATTAAGTGATTCAAGCCTTATTTTACTAAATAATAATTAATAACCAGTTGCGTTATATTCTACCTTACATAACAAAAAATAAACAGCTAATATACTTCCCACAGGCCTCCCCTTGAATATTGCTTACATAAAATCAAATCAGTGCCATAGTCTATTAGGCATTATGCTGAGGTGGAATCGTTTCGGCATACATTCATAATTGTATTATTTTCTTTTAATATGTGAAAACGAGGAGCTCGGTGGCGCAGCGGTAAACGCGCTCGGTCTGCGATTATTAAGCAACTTTCGCAAAGGCCGGTCTTAGGATGGGTGACCATAAAAAAAAGATTTCATCTCGAGCTCCTCCGTGCTTCGGAAGGCACGTTAAGTCGTTGGTCCCGGCTGCATTAGCAGTCGTTAATAACCATCAATCCGCACTGGGCCCGCGTGGTGGTGGTTTAAGGCCCGATCTCCCTATCCATCCATAGGGAAGGCCCGTGCCCCTGCAGTGGGGACGTTAGTGGGCTGGTGATGATGATGTGAAAACATTAGTATGTCGAATAAACATTTTTTCTTTCTATATACCATTTTTTTTATTCCTATTTTGTATCGATAAAATCGATAGTATAGATGATTTTTAAAGTCAACAACCGTTTGTGAAACTAGCGATAGTCCGGCAGCAGCAGCTGCAAGTTGTTTTTGATTATCTATGGCTCTTATCGTTTATCTATGCATGTATTTCACCGCAATGTCTGTGTTGTAGGTGGATTACTTCGAGCGTGCCAAGCGCCTGGAGGAGATCCCCCTGCTGCAGAAGAGTCTGGAAGAGAAGCAGGTGCAGGACAAGGCATTCTGGGAGCAACAGGAGAAGGAACGCATTCAGCAACTCATTGGTCAGTATTATTGGTAATAAAGTATACTTCGCGGCGTAACTTGAACAACTTAACCTTACCCCACCCTTCCCCTATCCAACTCTCCTACCCCACCCCCCTACCCTACACCCCCTACCCCCTTCGCCCTACCCCCACCCCTTTCCCTACTTCCCTACCCCCCCCCTACCCCTGGGGTTGTATTTGTTACTGTAAGGTCCCTAAAACGTTTCTTTGTTTGTAATGTACGAGCGCGCGTGTGTGTGTGCACAGAGGCCCGCGAGCGCGACGTGGCGACGGCGGAGCGGCTGTCGCGCATGACGGCGCAGCGGGACGAGTTCATGGCGCGCCTGCGCACGGAGCGCGGCGCCGCCTACACGCAGCGGCTCAGCGCCTTCAAGGACAAGCTGGCCGCCGAGAGGGACAAGCGCCGCGCCGAGCGACGCAAGCAGCGCATCGAGAAGCGCCGCCAGGAGGTGCGTGCCCGCTGTTCACGACAGCCATTCATCATCTCCCTAGCATTGTCCCGTTATCCACAGGGTCCGCTTACCTAACCTGACGATTTGACAGGTCCGGTTTTTTACAGAAACTACCTGTCTGACCTTCCAACCCGCGAAGGGAAAACCAGCTAAATAAAGGAAGGGTTACATACCTCCGAAACGCGTTTCTCGGGAATGTGGGTTTCATCACAATGTTTTCCTTCACCGCTAAACACGTGGTAATCATTTATCGTCCAAACATGAATTCGAAAACCATTGGTTTAGTCCCGTGATGGGATCTCTTTAGTCCGGTATTTTTTTTAATCTTATCGATCTGTAATGACTGTGTTTTGTCCCCATCAGTGGCTGGAAGAGAAGCGCCGCGCAGAGGAACGCGCCGCGGAGGAGGCGCGACGCATCAAGGAGGAAGAGGAACGGCTAGCGAGAGAGGAGAAGGAGAGGCAGCGGGCCGAGGAGCTGGCCGCGCTGCGCGAGCGCAAGGAAAGGGAGGAGAAGTAAGTATTAGGCCACGCGCGCACTACGAGTTTTTCGCCGCGCGGCAGAAAACAGCAGCGGCATAATGTCGCACTGTAATACTGCGCCGCTGCTTATTATTGTATGTATTTTACTAAGGGACGACTGGCTTGATAGAAGACAAAGACAAGTTTAGACGCGTCGAAGGTGAACAGTGATTTGACGTCACATTTCAGTATATTACAACTACTAACACCCCGTCACTACTATGTGGCAAGAGTTTTTCTTTTCGTAAAACTGTGATTGAACCTGCCACGTCACTATTATTAAATATTATTACAAGTTACTTTATTAAAATTCATGAATAGGTTAAGTAGAAAAGAGAGAATGCTTTTTGTCAGTTTTAGATCTGTCTTTATTTAGTAATCAGAATTTCATAATTTATCTTTGACCTAGGAAACTACCCAATTGAGTGGTTGGTAACCAAGCAATCTCACAAAGCAACTTTACAGTACGACAATATCGGTGGAGTCTGAAGTTTTCTTTATTTTAAAATAATAAAATTAAAAAAAGTAATATACCGTCATTAAAACAAAAAGTCGTGCATTTATCCATCTGCTCACTGATTAATTATAATGACTAATATGTTTATTTCTCTCCCAGGGAACACCAAGAGATGTTAGCCCGCGCCGAAGCCAAGGCGCGCGCTAAGGAGGCGGAGATACAACGCAAACTTGAGGAGCAGAAGGTGACGGTGTCCAGCAGCTGGCGCCGCGGGGACCCGCGGCCCGCCGGCGGGGACGAGAACGCCTGGAGGGGCAAGGGGGCGCCCGAGAGAGAGCCCCGGGACACCAGGGAGCCTGAGCGACGACCCACCGAGCCGTGGAGGCCTTGTAAGTACACACTTACAGTACACATCGACCAACGGTTTAGCGTGCCTGCCGAAGCACGGAATCAACAAACATTCATCTTACTTTTTCCGACAATCAGGTGATGCAAGCCTGTAATGTCCCTGCCAAACAAAAGACTCTCACAAAGTGATTTCGACAATGTCGGAAATCGAACCCGGACTTCGAGATCGTGAGCCCAATGCTCGAACCACTAGACCACGGAGGCTGTTAAAGTATACAACTAATAATTAAACCGCCAATAAGCTGCATATAAGGCCGCCTATTATATATACTCTTTCTATTTATCTTTTGTTTTGTATTTTCCTGTTTGTGCAATAAAGTATTTGAGGTTATGTTAACACGTCAACAGCGCGCCTCCGCGAGCCGCCGCGTGACGAGCGCATCCGTTCCCCGGAGCGCCGAGCCGAGCGCCCGCCCGCCCGGGACGAGCGTCCGCCCGCCAGGGACGACAGGCCACCGCCTAGGGATGACAGGTGAGATAAAAAGCTTTCTTAGCCCCTTTCTTAAAACAATAATGTAATATGTTTTCTAACATGTTGTGCCATATTATTATTTAGGCGCCTGTTACTAATAGGGAATCTAGCAGATTTCAATGTAACAAGTATTAAACGAAACTAGTTTCTAACCTACAAATAACTAGGTCTCACAATAAATAACGAGTTTTTTTTATACATACATACATAACCTCACGCTTACTGAGAAGCACAGACTATGGAATTCACTTTGTTTCGATCATGACACACTTCTTTTGCTTCCTCCACTTCCATCAATCGTTACATACAAGCACGCCGGTTCAGTACTCTGAACCGTACGATCTACCACTCTAAGGACATATCACAATTTATAACAATACGTAAACCTCCCTAGCATCATCCATCTAATCACCGCTATCAATCTATAATTAAAATTTCTAGACGCGACGACCGCTCCCGCGAGGACAGGTCTCGCGACGAAGGTCGCCGCGAAGACCATCCGCGCGAGGAGAGGCCGCGCGAAGACCGCTCGCGGGACGCGCCTCGCGAAGATCGCCCGCCGCGGGATGACAGGCCGCGGGATGACAGACATGACAGACAGAGGGATGAAGGTGGATGGCGCTCCAGCGCCCGTGCCGAGCCCGATCGCGACAGGTACGTGTTTAAGATTATACGCCTATATAACAATTTTGATACTAATTTAAACTCAAAAATATCTTTATTCCATAGGTAACATAGTTACACTTTAAATCGTCATTTTTACAAAACGAACGTCTCATCCGCCTAAAACTACTGCAGCTTCTCACAACCTGTATAGCCGGGGAACAGAAGCTGCAAGAAAAACCTTGGCACAGGGCCCTAAACGTTCTTTCAAATAATGTCAAATTTTCCTTATTATTTATTTTGCTTCAATATTAAATATAATATAACATAATGCGTGTGGTCGCAGGCCTCGCTACGGCGGTCGCTCCAGCGGCCCCGAGAGCGGCAGCTGGCGTCGTGGGCCCGCCGAGCCACCCCCAGCGCCTACCGTAAGTATTCACATGTCCACGATTTTGTTTAAATTTTGTTTTTAGACCATTATTTGTCAATCATTTAGTATCAAGCGTCATGTACTCATACAGCATCACAATGTCAGGCCGATCCCATTTTGGACACTATTTCGTCTCGTATGAACACATGGGGACAACCTAACTACAATGGGAACTTCTAAGTAATATCAGAGCGCGTACACAAAGTAGAAGTTGATCGTCGTATACAAGTGGTCACGTTATATTATTAATAATGACCTTAAACTATAAATATCTCCATTATTTTATTCTAATTATTTATATAGAATTCCTGGTATATTTCTTTTATCCTCCACCTTTCTAATCCTTTTTCTAAATTCCGTTCCTTGTTTTTCTTGTCTGTTGCAAATGCGCAAGCCGCGCGAAGCCAAAACCTAAGAAAAAAAAAGTGCGACCGGCCAAAATGATTCAATATGTAAACCATCCACTTCGTATTTCCTATAGGAGCGTTCATCAGCGTGGCGTACAAAAGAGCCCCCGGCGCGTGATGACCGGCGCGACGATCGCGGCCGGGATGACCGTGGCCGGGACGACCGGCGCGACGGCGGCGGCCGCGACGACCGCTACCGCGACGCGCCGCGCCGGGATGACCGCGACCGCTTCCCGCGCAGGGACGAGCGCGACGCACCGCCCAGGAGGGACGACCGGTCTGTACATTTATATACTTAGTCTATAAAAAAATAACATTGATTATTAATCATCCTAGACGAGTTTCTGTTCCTCGAGCATTCTATAAAAAAAATACATTATATGTCTTGGCGTAAGCATAATTTCCACCGCATTCTCGTCCCATAACGGCATTGGAACATCTTACATCGTGTCCTGCGTGCCCGAACACCTATACGCAGGAGGATCTGATGAGCGCTGCAGATAGCGCCATACTTGTTGCCAAGTTTTGGGCCGATACAATTTAGTTTGCCATCGACACGATAAGAAGAAGAAGATATGTCATTAATTTTTTTTTAAATCCGTGTGCATGCAAAAGCAGTATTTGGTGATTACTCAATGACATGTTTATAACAGCTGTTTATAACCTCAATACGATGGACAGAAATAAAATTTCAATTTAAATAATTTATCTTTGACCTGGGTCCATGTTTCGATGACTGGTCATAATACCGGCTCTGCTCAAGAGTGACAAAAAGTAAACTGAATGTTTCTTGAAGCAATCGGAATATACATACTGTGAATAGCCCTCGCAAAACGGCAATCGCATCGCGCGCGGCGCGAGTTATATCGTAGGCTTTGACCAATATCCTTACGACATCTACTCGCGTTGACTAGATAGTATTTGCTGCATCTATTGATCGAAACCCTCGATATAATTCGCGGCGCGGTTGATGCGCAAAGCCTGTTTTATAATGACTTCTTAAAGTTACAATGAAGTATTGGGAAATAAGAACTATGTTGAGTTTCTCTGAAATACGAGAAACAACATTCGAAGCAAATAATTTCACATTCAAAATCTATCTAGTTTTACATAATCTCTCCTAGAAAATAATATTATGTTTTTGACTATTGATCAGACAAAAAGACGATGAATGGCCAAAGCACTTTATAAATTGGTCAATATCGGCGTAAACTTAAGATAAGTAATTAATTTGTTTTTAGTACTCATTGTGTTGCCTTATAGCGACATAGTTTCTGTGTGTGACTAAGCTCTTAAATAAAGATTAAAAAAAAAGACTATGAATAACATGCAGAACGTAATGGGAACTCCGTATAAATGTATTTCCTTCTTGTTCTTAGGAGTTACAAGAGATATAATTAGTCATATGTAGTGTTGTATTGCAGCGAGCCCCCGCGTCGCGACGACCGTGACCGCCGCGACGACCGCGGCCGCGAGGACCGCCGCCCGCCGCCACGCCGCGATGAGAAACGTAAGTGACAAGTTTACAACTCAATCAGCTTCATATCCCACCCGTATGGTCAAACAAACGTAACATGACTAAAGTAAGGCCAACCAGACGAGTTAAAAAACGTAAAAAAGCGGACCGTTACTAAGTTACATTGCGATATCCAGAGATTATTATCTCTATCCTTATCACTCATACGCGCAGTTATGGCTTCAGTTGGTCAACGACAGCTGTCGTTGTATGTTTCGTGGAATTTTAATCGCTGTCGTCTGTACTAGACAAAGATGATTCGTCGGATGAGTCCGAGTCAGCTGCGTTTATGATAAAACTATCAATCATGTTGTCAATACTGTGTTTAAATCAACAACTATACACAATAACAGCAAAAATCTAAAATAAAACTAACAGAAACGGAATAATAACAACAAAAAACTAAGTAAATACGGAGACGAAAAAATATGTATCACTTCGAACGCAATCCAAATAGAAATGAACTAGTTCATAAAATGGCGGACCAAATGTTGACAGCTGCGGTACTGACTGCTTTTCTGTACCACGAAACATACAACGACAGCTGTCGTTGACCAACTGAAGCCATAACTGCGCGTATGAGTGATAAGGATAGAGATAATAATCTCTGGATATCGCAATGTAACTTAGTAACGGTCCGCTTTTTTACGTTTTTTAACTCGTCTGGTTGGCCTTACTTTAGCATGATAGCAGGACAAGAGATATTGTGCACTTACAGTATACAGCTTAGTACGAAAGAGACAAAAGATATGTAATGTTAATCGAACCCGGACCTCCAGATCGTGAGCCTTACGCTCTAACCACTACACCATGCCGGCTGTTATACCTACCTTCTAATTTTATTATAAATTTTACTTGTAATTTTGTTATCCGCCGAAAAGTAAAGGAACGGATGATTGACAGTTGTTAATTTTAAAATGAACGAATAAATAACCCGGGCGAATCAAATAGGTATCTCGCTGGTACGCAACACATTTGACGTATGCTGTCTTAATTCTGTCGGGTTATTAGCCAATATAAAATTTTTAGAGGGTTGTTTCAGACTTCTGCCTAAAATTGACGTGTGTCCCTAAAATATGCCTGTCGATTACCCGTCCGTTTTCGGCGGAATTCATAATAATTCATAATTCATTTATTTGCAATAATAATGGTACAGTTTAATAAGGAAATGACAGGTATAACTTAAAATTAAATTAGATGGCGTCTACAGGAATTGGCATTATATTAAGATTTTCAGTAAATTTTATGAATATCGTTTTAAAGGTTCAGTTCAAATCGAATGTTTCTTGCGGAACAATGTTTCCTGCGCATCCTTCAGAGTCCACTTTCTATGCTAATCTTACTTTCTAATGACACATCTCCGAATAAAATCCCACCCGTGGTGACATGCAGACCGCAGGTGGTAGGCCTCGGAGGTACAGTGACGGGGCGTGACGCGACAAATCTTGACAGTTGCTTGATTTGTGTTAATTATCGCCACCACAAAATTTATACTTTCCAAAATTACATTATGAGGTGATTCGATGAGGTGGTTTCTATAATCTTGTTCATGATATTAGTCGAAATAGTTGCTAAATAATTCTGTTAGCATTGTTTTAAGTCCCCATTCCCCATTAAAACCCCCCATCCCCATTTAAACGCGGTAAGAACCCGTTATTATGTGATTTAATTAATTCTGTTAGCATACTATTTTAGCTGTAATATACAAATACGTAAACTTCAATTTATTTTAATTAACACACATAATAACGGGTTCTTACCGCGTTTAAATGGGGATATGAGACTCCCGATATTTCGACACTGTTGCAAGTGCCATGATCTTCAATTTATTTTCATAACAATTCTCATTGTTTTTTATGATTAGAGTCAGTTAATGGGTTAGGTGGCAAGTCGCCCACTGAATATCTACCCTGCGGGCGAATTTACACATTTACAGTGGGCCAGTTTACTTCAAACAAAGAATGTAGTGGTAATTTGGTGCGTTCTTTATAGAAAATATAATTTAGAACAGTCTAGTACCAAATTACCGTTTCATTCTTCGTTCCGAGTAAACTGGCCCAGTCTCGTTCAGGCGAGTAGACTACAAACATTTATAAAAAGTTTAAACTCGCCCGCGAGCCAGATTAGTGGGCGACTTGCCACCTAACCCTTACTATGGCTATGATATAGTAGACGATAATGATATCAAAGACAACTTGCAGCCACTATTGATACGATGTCGTAAGCTGGATATGATAAAACGTATGGTGATAAGGGATCAGCCTATCGCCCATAACATTAACCCATGTTAGAGGACACAATCCCTCTGTCGGTTTTTACGACATGCCCGGGAAGAACGCGTTCGCAGCTGAACGCGTTCTATGATAGTTGTCTTTGATTACTTGTGGCTCTGCCCACCCCATTAGGGACTACGGCCGTGAGTTTATGTATGTATGAGGCCGCCGTGTACTGTTCTCTTTGGTTTTTGTAATTTTGTATTTTCTGTGTGCGCAATAAAGTATTTATTATGTTATTTGTCCACAGCTCGCGACCCCGACGGTGACGACTGGCAGCCCGTTACTCGGCGCTAGGAGGGCCCTTACAACAACACTAACACTCTGGTGCCCTCACATTATACCCTACATTGTATCATTCTAACGCTATTATATCATTCGTGCTCTGTGCCTGTTGATTTGCAGAGATGCATTGCGACGCACTATACCAATTACCATTAAAAAATCCTTAATTTACCTTTCTAAGTAGGCAGAGCGCTAAGCACTTGATATTACCCATGCACTTTTGTTTGAATAATTTTCTTCAAATAACAGTGCCAAATATGTGTAACGAACAAAGCTCTTACCTTCTAAATGCGGTAGAACCATTGATACATTAAGTATTATTCGACTGATTCAAATTGCGTGATAAACTCACCACTTAACTTTGGTATAGCGGTACAATGCATTTCGCGTTATAATACTGTCAATAGCGACGTAGACTAACCAATATCAGCATATACATTTATTTTAACGCGCATTTGTACACAGCGTTCTCATTCTATGCTATTCGGAGTAAGGGGCTTAATTATTTTTTTATTTCATTTATGCATACAGTTATTTTGACTTTTTTGTACTCTTTTAACTTTGTACTCTATGGCCCATTGATTCTCATAATACCACTGAATACAGGCGTTGTCTATGGGATGATTTGCCCTGAATCTCCACGCTTGGCAGGCGGAATGGTTGTCACGAAAGCAGGTCTTTTGCACTACGGTACAGAAGAAAGAAGTTGGAAAGGCCCTAACGCGCCCCTAAATTTTGTATGAAAACGTCTGTCGCCGGTTCGACCCCACTCTCTTTTACTACTACTCCTGCAAACAGATAACAATAGCTCTACTGCTTCTCAAATTCTATAGCCACTTTACAGGCAATGTAGTGGTAGGCTACAACTTTATCATTACTTTTCGTAAGATACTGCATACAAAAGGTTTTTTTTGTTTAATAGCCGATCATGTGATAAGGAGGGATCTCATTGCATGATAGTCGTCGATATTTGACATCTCACCCTGCAGATTATAATGCATAAGACGACCTTTTTAATATAATTTCTCGGAGCTCCTTACGTCGTAATGTTTGCGACCTAGTCGAGTGCAAAGTTGAAGTATGAACTATTTGCTCATACTTTTTCACTTGGCCCTTCCAACCTCTTTCTTCTATTCCGTCTTACACCAATCCATAACACTAATATTTTGCATTTCTACCCGTTAATGTAATATTACCATCGTTACTCATGTAGGCTTTTATGTAGCTATAAATAGTATACCATTTATATAGCTAAAGTGCAACATAACTAAATAACAATTGTAGTAAAATCTCGCTTTATTGTTAAAATGTTACTCAGTCTGCCTAGTTAATACAGAATGCTGGATGCCTATATGAAATAAGTTGTAGTTAGTTTCTTATGATTCTATATGCCAATAAATGATTGAATCGGGAAATTGTTGTTTTAATCCACTTGTGTAAAACCTCATTTACTTAATGAGACATTTTCCAGGCTACTTTCTTCAAAAGTAAATATAATCTAATGGTAGAAGCATATATAAAAATAATTGTTGCTTGATATTTAGATCAGATTATGTACAGAAGTATGTTGCTACCTATATTGCTTCTCTTTATTTTGATCTTGTGAGGAAATTTTTTACAACGCCGTTTGTATTTTTTTGAAGAAAAGAATCAGACGCACACATATTGCATAATACATTAATCAAATCAAATATACTTTATTGCACAGAACTAAAGTAATTTAGTTAATTGTTGTAAAATAATCAGACATAACACATGAATACAGTACAATTTGGGCGGCTTTATTTCTCTAGAGCAATTTCTTCCAGGCAACCATCAAAAGGAAACAAACATAAACAACTTGGATGCGGGATGGTGCAATAAAGAATAAATACCTAAAAGTAAAACTAAAGTTAATATAATAAATACTCTATACGTACATACATATATTAATAAATACTCAATATAATATAAAATATTTACTAAAAATATACCTAACCATAATCTAAGGAAACTATAGTAAGAAATAATTAACTATACACACACATACAAAACAAGAATACATATTTATATTAATACATAAATCAAACGTAAAACTACATTAAAAAGTTCTGTCTTATCCCAAATGCTGTCGTAATCGCCCGCTTCTTCGTCAGTCTATCCAAAAGGTAACCTTACGAATATAATATTATAAAATCGAGTTCATTTCTAGAAATCACCTTATTTTAATCGATTATAAAAACCAGACCCAAGAAAGGAAATGGTCACTCATGCTAATGGCCGTATATTTCCGTTACCCGTATGTCCACCGTCATTCGCTAAACAGGAACTTCACGGGAACTTGGAAATATTCTACTTTCTACATACATACGTATATGGTTAAATACCTACTTATTAAATGTAAGTAAGTAAGTACCTACAAAACATTAGGTACTTTACGCTTATTGAAAATACTAAAGATTTCGTAAGTTCATGTTTCGTAACATAATATCAATACCTATATAATAATGCAAGGACTATCAGAAAAATAAGGATAAAAAAGTAAATGTCATTTTGCAATGGGTATTATAAGTAAAACGTAATGAATTAATTCTCTTTGATAATAAGGTTTTTAATTCTTAGTGTTCCTAATTTAAAATTTAACTAGTGGTTTGTTGAAAAAAAATTCGGAAGTGTTTCGTTTGATGAATTTGGAGGAAGCAACAGTAGTGTGTCAGGATTGAAGAAAATGGAATTCCATAGTGTTTACCCCGGTGGGAAATAGGCGTGAGTTTATGTACCTATGTATGTTTCGTTTTTTTGTTGATGAAAAAGTATATTATACTTACTCGTAATAAAGAGCTAAATATATCCTGTCAAAGCTGCCGCTCTACATTCTAGATAGGCTCAATAGTGGCAGCAAGTTATCTTCTGACTTGTGCCTCTGCTCACCACATTAGGGACTACGGTATGCAGATGATTTTCAGAGAATGTCTTTGTAGCTATGCAAAACCAACAGAACAATGAAGCTGGCTCGCCGTCGTCACAAAATAACCGGTTGTGCGTCAACGGTTGTATAACTTTGCTCTTGTTTTATCAACATCTGCCTAATACCGAATTGAACTGTTGATTCGAGAGCATTCATAATTTTATCGAATCATAATACTATTCCGTTAATTCAAATCTTCGAGCACGTTGAAAACTAACGAGTGGATTGGCTGCTAAACTGAACTAAACACCCGCACTAACAAAACGAGCAGCGTGGAGTAGGTATATGCTCTGTACTCCAATCCAGGAGTGATAGGACAGCTGTGCATTACTGTGAAGCGATTACGCCGCATACCAAGGGGCGGGCGAATCTGATCATTTCGCCGCGAAATGATAAAACTAGGGGACCGCACCGCGTTCAAAAAAACCGCCCTGTCCCGTCGTCTATGCAAGCTCTTATAGGTTGTTTTACCCGTAAGTATGTGAATGATATTGTGGAGCAAAAAATTCACAGATCTTCACGTCATTAACCCTTAGCCAAGCCGGTCTAACTACACGCATTAAGAAGCGATGTAAATACTTACATGACCAGGGCGGTTAAAATGGCCACATTGAAGCAATTCATCTAAGAAAGCAATATTGGTATTTAACATTTGTGTGCACTGCGCACTTACTTTTATATGCGCAAATGTAAAATTGCAATATTGGTGGCCTTTTAACCCCCCAGGTCATTCACAAATATACTTACTGCACTGCGTGCCCTGGAGAAAGCTGCGACATCTCTCTCATAAATACGGCACATAATATATTTAAAATGGTAACGATTTGAGAACGATTGTATTTGGGTTAGGTAGGTATGTTAGCTACCTAAATGTAGTACAACTACGTATTTTCTTGGTCTAGATGCAATTTAAAAAATAGCTTATTCTTTCTATCTGTGGTCAAATCCATTTAGCGGACGTAAAATAAAAGAGTGCTTAACCTAGTTTAAAATACTTTTATCTTTAGCAAGATAACACTAAATGGGCTAACGAAGCTAGCCAATCAACAGGTACTACAATAGGTCAGTCGTAGAACAAAAGGTTCATAAAGTAGTCATAACAATGGACATAGCTGATACTCCATCAAGCAGCACAATGTATGCTCCCATGGCGCATAATGCCGCAAAACTTGTCTCCGCGCGCGAAGCGGGTCGAGAAAGTTTGTTTCTTTTTATCACCGGCCAGTTGTCGGCTGCCTACCATAGCGGCGCCACGCGCTCACTCGCAAAAAGAACCAATAATAACAGTTCCAATAACCGCTTCCGGTTTTAAATACTAGGTGTTTTAAATTTCAATAAATTCTTCGAAAGAAAGTTGTGGTGGCCAGTGTGAATTTGTTTTTTTTTTATTCACTTTTTAATGAGGACTGAAGCAGACCACCGCTCGGAATCCTGAAGTGCCTTGAAAAACATAAAATGAACGTAAGTAAGATATTTGTTTCGGCTAGCTCAAGGTTTTATTGAACCGTTTTGATTAAATGCTAAGTTGTTGCAGTTTCACTTGTTAGAGTTTAAGGGCATTACTTGAAACCAGACCAGATGTGTAGGAATTCTGAAACAGCTTTTTAAACAGGCAGGACTCATACCATTTTGTAAATAAATATAGACCTAGAGTCCTGTTCGCTATGGTAACTATACTATTCGACTCATACAATCGCTTTAAGCGATAAGGCCGCTATTTGCCATCTACCTAATAGTTTATTTTGTGGTACTTAACTATTTTCTTATATTTCGGTGCAATAGAGTATATTTGTATGTACTTATTCGCTAAAACTACCCTACTTATTTTCGTAGAAACTTCAGAAACGTTACCAAATTTTGTCCAACAAAGGTTTTCCAGATTTTTAACTTCAAATCTGCGCTAAACCCGGATATTTTTCTGTATTTACGAACCCACAGATCATAAAATCCAAGCTACCTACTTGGATAATTATTGCTGTATATGAAAGCCGGTTATATACGCATATGCTTAATTAGAATTCATTCCTAAATAGCGGAAGTTGAACTTTGTGAAGTCAGTCCAGTGGTTACACGACTCGTTACACTTGACTTACCTCCCCGTTATAACACTGATTTGACAAGGAGCATAACATGAACTGCAGTTAGGAATTTAAAAATAAAATATTTGTTTTACGATCACGAGCATTAATATGTATACACTTTGGTACCATGTCACATTAACTTTTTTGACAAATTGAACTGTAAGTCTCACTAAATGTCAAATATGTTAGTGCGACAGAGTCCTAAAGTGGGTACATTATATTGCTCATGACGGTACTGTCCGCACTAAACGTTCTGCCTCTTCCTTTTTGATGCGAACGGCAAAGGACGGGAACTGTCTGCCGTAGTTTGTTTTTCCAACTCGTAATCTGGGAGTCTTCAACGCTAGAGTGAATAGGAATCTTCTAGGGCTTCTAGGTAAGCGTGGTCCACCCTCGACCACATCGTCACTTACCATCAGATGAGATTGTGGTCCAACGCGAGCCTATTTTAATTAAAAAAAAACTTGCACATGTCCTGGAAACCACGTGATATCTACAATCCAAACATGAATTTAAACTCAAAATATCTAGATTGTGTCCTTTCTAACATACGTTGGTTGCTGATCACATAACACTATCCGTTTCAAGACTTCGTAACAAATGCAAGTTGTCTTTTGATTACTTGTAGGCCTATCCACCACATTAAGGACTATGGGCATGTGTTTATAATGTGTGTGTGATATTTAGAATAGAGCAGGCTGCCTAGACCGCCATTTCTCACAAAGTAGTTATAACTTCCGGTCTAACTTTTGAAACTTCGTGAGAACAATCGTAAATAGATACTAAAGAAAGGAAAATGAAATAATTGTTTACGAATGTTTGATGTGCTCCCCTCATTTTTAAAACTAAACCATAGACTAAACTGAACAAATTTTATCCCATAGAATCATGAGGATATTTACTATGTCGCTCCTCGTAATAACGTCTTCGTAATCCTACATTACTATTATTAAACAGAACAACCAGTTCAATATAATAAATGACTACTTAATCTCAATGAGATAACATTTAAGTGCAGTAGTTTCCAACTAGTCAAATCAGTTACTTTTTACTAAAAGTCACAACACGGAATTACTATGGAATTTGAATGAAAAAGCAACCTACGACGTCGTAGAAAAACACGCATTTATTATTACATTTATCTTTATTAAAATTCTTAAATAAGTTATTAAGTACTTAAATAGAAAAAAGAAAATGTTTTTGTCACCTTTAGATCTGTCTTTATTTAGTAATCAAAATTTCATAATTTATCTTTGACCTAGGACGTTGATAAGCATAGTGATGTATCAGTTGATATTAAGTCGCAATCCATCCATAATACGATACCCTAGACACGTGGTGTGTCGTCATTATGGTTAATCATACATACATAAACTCACGCCTATTTCCCACCGGGGTAAACAGAGACTATGGAATTCCATTTGCTTCGATTCTGACTCTCTCTTGCTTCCTCCACATTCATCAATCGTTTCATACACGCCGCCGGTTCGGAGTAGATCGTACTGAACCTTTTCTAAGGACATCTCCAATTTGGTCAATGTAGTCCTTCCAGGTTTTCCTCTGCCAGCCCTACCGCCAACCTTCGCTTTATATACCGCTTTGGTAATCCTATTATCCTTCATCGGCTCTACGTGTCCAAACCAACTTAAAATTTCCTTCTCAATTAATAACTTATCGTCTTTAACACGATATCTCACCTTTAAATCCCATCTTTAAACTCCAATATATAGATGGTGCTGTTCAGATTTAACGTGATAATTACCTATTTTCTCAGTGCTCGGGGTAGGTACGGTCACGAGCATTAATATTATGTACGTATACACTTTGGTACAATGCCACATTAACTTTTTTGACAAATTGAACTATAAGTGTCACTAAATGTCAAATATGTTAGTGCGACAGAGTCGTAAAGTGGGTACATTAAATTGCTCATATATACTGTACATAATTATTCAAAAATATAATCGAATGACAGAGGCATATATAAAAATAATTGTTGCTTTATATTTGGATCAGATTAAAACACATAATAACGGGTTCTTACCGCGTTTAAATGGGGATATGAGACTCCCGTCATCCCGTGATCATGGCACTTGCAACAGTGTCGAAACACAACAGTGTCGATTAGATTTGTATAGAATTATGTTGCTACCTATATTGCTTCTCTTTATTTTTAACAGAATAATTATGGGTGAAAGATGTGTTGTGCCTGGGTGTAATAACAAGAGTCATCATTTATATGCAAAAACAAAGACAAAAGATGCATATGTCTGGTATAATATCCATAAAGGTTAAACGAAGGAAAATCTGCACAGCGCCATCTGTATTTTTATTTGGGAACGTAGCCTGAAATGGCTCTCATTGTGGCTGCAGCTTATCCTCTAACTATTTATATAACTTGTCTACTTAGTGCTTTAGTGGTTTGTTATTGTTAAATGTTTCAAACTGTATGTTTTACTGATTGTTTGTAACCTACTTGTACTGTTGTCCCAAATAAACGTATTATCTATCTATCTATCTACTTACGGAGTTTTAATATTGACGGATAACGTAACAAGTTTAATCAGTCGTAACAACTTTAACAGACGTTCGAATGAAGTAAAAGTACTTAGCTTTATTTTTAAACTAATTCATACTAATTCGTACAAACCCTTTCCTTAAACCTCAATTGGTAAACTCGGATGCCAGAGGCTATAAGTCATAGAATGACTCAACATCTGTACACCGAAACTGACCGATCGCACAAGGAAACATGCCCCCTGCATGGCTAATATGCGCAACGTGATAAAATAATCGATCTATTCATTTTTTGTTTTCTTTTCATCACTAACATGCGTTTCAAAAAAAATACCAGATCATTTATACGCATAGTATTCATGGTTTTGTAAACAGTTGGTAGGTTTTATGTTCTGAGTATCACATGATCCGCGCATACTACGTTGCGTTACTCATATCATTGTAATTGAATATGCTATTAATTACCAATTTGTAGACGATTTATTTTCTATCTTCGCTCACTACAATAACAGTACAAACGCGTAGAAATGACTATGATAAGTTGTATATAAGTAGATAAAACAATAAATTAAATAAATAACGAATGACAAAAACTTCAAAAACGTGCAATTGTAAACCTACTTAAATCGGTAATTTTATTTTTATTTTATTTTATTCGGGTAGCTTACAGCCTCTTTTACAAAGTAGATATTTATATGTGTAAACAAACGCCAATTACAAAGCTACCACAGCGGTGAACTTAAAACATTTTACATGTCAAATTAACTTATCTCCTTACTAACGTACAGTTTGCCTGCTTAAATACTAACGTCTGATGGACAGTCGGTATGAAATACCTACTTACAAGTCTTTTTATTACATGTTTTTGATTTTTTACTTAAGTAGACCTAAACATAGCTGGAGCAAGAGTAGGTGTAATATTATACACCATTGGCTACCCCTTAGGAGATACAAGCGTGATGGTATTCTATGTTATGCCACAACAAAAGTAAAAAAATAATATTACGCCATCTTATCTAATACCTTTTGGATTAGGGCACAGATGACACTTTATACCCAGTTAATGGTGCTAATTCCTGTAAATACCATCTAATTTTATTTTAAGTTATATCTGTCATTTTCTTATCCGTCGAAAAGGAAAGGGACGGGTAATCGACAAGCATAAAATTTATGGAACACACGTCAATTTTAAGCACAAATCTAAACCAACCGTCTAAAAATTTTACATCCGTCAATAACCCGACACAGTTAAGTAGACAGCACGTCAAACGGATTGCATACCAGCGACGTACCTTTTGATTCGCCCGGGTTATTCATTCATTTACTCATTCTTCCTAAAATTAAGAACTGTGAATCATCCGTCCCTTTCCTTTTCGAAGGATATGAAAATGACAGGTATAACTTAAAATAAAATTAGGCGGTGTCTGCAGGAATCGGGGCCATTATACCTATTAGTGCGCAATCGCAAATTATTCGCATTTAGGTAAATTTAAAATTTTTAGAGGTAAAATAGAAATATTTAATTTTCTAAAGAATTACATAACAAAATGTAGTTTGCAAAACTCGTAACTGCATAATTGAAATTACCCATCAAATTAAAAAAAAAACATAATATCATGGCAGGCACCAATAGTTGAATAATAAAGTCGGACAAAAATGGCGAATCAAGTTAGCAAAGTTGTATAATAACAAGAAAATCGATGTACTATTTACTATGAATCGTGTAAAAATATTAGCAAGTAATTGAATTAACTGCAGTGGAAGTGGATTGTTCACGCCCAATGGACCGAAAATTTAATTTTGCGGTCACAAATTATTGAGTTTCGCGAACAGATTCCGCTCTAGTAACACAACATAACTATGTCACATATGAATATGTTATTGAATCATCATCATCAATTTAAGAGCCACGTTCTTGTCGGTGCAGCATTTTCCATGCTACTTTTTTAGGGAAAAATAGGGCAGTGGTTTCTCCCTTGCCTTGCGCCCGCAGTACTCTGTCTGACGCAAGTGGGATGGCGCCCAGAGTCGTCTATTACAAAGCTATTCTAGGACTCCTGTCCTCTGAATAGTACTGACAGTTACTGCTGCCCTCTGTCAGGTTCCAGGTTACAGTCCCTGTGACTTGTCGTCCGCGTCCTCGATTACCGTACCGATGACTCCCATCTTCGCCTCTGCAACCGTTGAGGATTTCACCCGTATCCGTGGGCAAGGGTTCTACGTTATACCCCGTAGGTCTGGGTCCCTATTCGAACGCTACGTTACATTACGTGTGTTACGTTATTGAATATACTTACAATATATTTAAGTAGTAGTATAGCTGGGTCGTTCTTCTTTTTTATCGACAATGAATTGTCCTTCGTTCTGCTTCTGATAAGTTATGTTTTAGAATTTTGTTTCATGTTTCCATTGTCCAAAAATATAGTTATCTTATTATACTCAAAATACAAGCAAAATACTAATCGGTTCCTCAATTAGTCCTTAAAGAAGCTTGATTGTTTTTCACAAAATTCTGTGACAGAGTGGTAAATTAAAATGCTGTCTCCGATGAAAAGGACCACTCTGTCACAATATTTTTTGGAATGTGTCTACAAAGAAAAGTATGTTACCAAGATAAAGAGAACCTCTAAATGGTCCTCTACAGACACATCTTTATATGATGTTTTAAAATATTTAATGCCGTTATAATTTTAAAGATGTTAAATCCGATAAACTGAGAAAATGTCTTTTTATTGTCGATAAAAAAGAAGAACGACCCAGCTACGCACACGGACACTTTAAATTTTTGTACCGGCATAGAATGAGGAATAATACTCGAAGAGGAAATGACTGAAAACCAGCGCTGGATAGCGCCATAGCATGGCTCCATCACAGCATAAGCTGAGCCATTTCCTTTTGCCCGTATTCGTAATATTCATAATTACACCCGTATATACATGCATATATAGTTACGTCAGAGAACAGAGATATATGAAAATTTAATTTATAATTCGCAAACTGCAAACTGGCTATCAAATATAACAGTCACGTATTTTTACGTTACATTTTAACACGATAGGAAGGCCAAGTCATAGTCGTGACACTATATTTATACGATGTAGAGCAACGTTTAGTTTTTGCTAACATTCACACAATAGGTCTAGGTAGATCGGAATGGAAATCGCTCTGTGAAAATTGACACATATATGAATACAGTTTATCTGGGAAATTATAACATTTCTTACTGTGTTTCTAACGGCCTCTGTGGTCCAATGGTTTGAGCGTTGGGCTTACGATCCGGAGGTTCCGAGTTCAAATCCCGGTGGGGACACATCACGAAAATCACTTTGTGATCCCTAGTTTGGTTAGGACATACATAAACGTTGTACCGGGTGAGAGCCTTCAACGCTCCCCATTTGTCCGGACAAGTAGTTAATGCCATCCGCGGCAAATCTATAATAAGTCACGTCAAAAAAAAAAATTAGGATATACAGACTGATCACCTGATTGTCCTAAAGAAAGATGATCCGTGCTTCGGAAGGCATGTTAAGCCGTTGGTCCCGGTTACTACTTACTGATGTCGGGTTAGTAGTCGTTACATGAGTCATGTCAGGGGCCTACGGCGGCTCAATAATAACCCTGACACCAGGGTTGATGGGGTTGGTAATCCACCACACAACCCACACGATAGAAGAAGAATATCTAACAAATGAGAGATTAATGAATTGAATTCTACAATTTTGCAGTTTGCATGACTGCATAATGCACGTTTAATTCATGGGAACATTTCGGTATTATCTCGTCCAATCTTTTCGGTCTAAAAATTGTGTGAAACTATTCAAATTCTGGCTCGTTGCATAATTGTCATTTTTTTATATTTGTGAGATGGAGATAGTGAAGTGACAATTCACTTGCTCAATTATGACCTTATTTAATATAAAAGCATTGTTAATTGAATTGTTATCATTAGTTTTCCTCCTCCGGTTGATTGAGGGGAGGCCTTTGCGCAGCAGTGGGACGTAGGTTGTTTTAATAGGCCCGAAAGCCGCAGATAATGCGCCGCAATTATGGGGGCAAAATCAACCAAGACGGGACCACCCTGGCTGGCAGCCCAGGATCTACAGGGGAGTCACTGGATTGAGCACATCTGCCCTGCGAATTACACCTCTCAGCGGCCACATAGAACTCATACATTTAATGGGTGGACCTAAACGACATTTAAAAAAAAAATAAATAGGTATATTTCGGTGGCCATACACTTCTTCTTCTATCGTGTGGGTTGTGAGGTGGAGTACCAACCTCATCAATCCTGGTGTCACGGTTACTATTGAGCCGCCAAAGGCCCCTGGCATGGCTCATGTAACGACTACGTACTCACATCAGTAAGTAGTAACCGGGACCAACGGCTTAACGTGCCTTCCGAAGCACGGATCGTCTTACTTTCGGACAATCGGGTGATCAGCCTGTAATGTCCTAAGCAAACTAGGGGCCACAAAGTAATACACACCGCCGTACACTAATCGAAAATGACTGTATTTTGAGGGGCGCCACTACATGTTATGTCTCATTATTTTGATCTTTACATAAAAACCTAATGCATAAACTTTTTTCACCCTAAGGTCGCCTGGAAGAAATTGCTGTTTAGCAATAACGCTTATTGTGCTTATTTTATTCATATGTATGTCCTGTTGTTATGTTTTTGTGCAATAAAGAATTATTGGTTGATAAAATATTGTATTTCTCTCGTTAAGGTATGCAATGATCTGTAGAATTCAACAGTTAGATTTAAAAAGCTATTGTCCTCTGGCAGACTAACAAAAATTACCGGAAAGAACCCTCAACACTCCCTACTTGCCCGGCCTATTAGTGAATGTCAACCGAGGCGAGAAAGAATACGTGTCTAGAAAAAGAAATACAAAACTAATCTTCAATCGACACCAGAATAAAAACATAAATCACCATTTCAGTTTCATTGCTCGAACCAATTAAAAGAAACAATAAAATCAAGAGTAAGTATGCTCAGTTATACTTTCCCCGCATTTCTCTTAATAGTTTTTGGTCATTTTTACGTTCAAAACGATTGATTTTTCGTAGTTATAGGTACTTCAGTTTTTAAGTACTTATTGCCTTTAGAGCGTAACTCGGACTTGGTAAACTTTCTTAGCACTTGTATAATTTCTCAATTTATTTGTTTACGCAATGAAGTGGCTTGCACGGAAACTTTAAAACGTAATAAGTATTATCACTTTCCATTCACGACTTGAGGAGTAGGCAGAAAGAAAGTCTTGGGTTTCATGGAGGAGCAGAGATCGTCTACTTAGTCTCCTCTATCATGTGGGTTGTAAGGTGGATTACCAACCACATTAACCCTGGTGTCAAGGTCATTTATTACTGAGCCGTTGAAGGACCCTGATGTGGCTCATGCAACGATTGCGTACATCAGTAACGTGCCTTCCGAAGCACAGATCAGCTTACTTTGGGACAATCAAGTGATCAGTCTGTAATCTCCTAACCAAACTAGGGATCACATAGTGATTTTAGTGATATGTCCCGACCGGGATTCGAACCCGACACCTCGGGATCGTGAGCACAACGCTCAACCACTGGACCACAGTGGCCGACCAGAACTTATTTTAATAATCGAAAGATCTATACCATGTAGGTAGTATTATTTCTAAGTCTAAACTAAACTGGCCTGCAAAACTAAGTACAGTCATGAGCAATATCATATACCCACTTTAGAACCCAGTCGCACTATCATATTTGACATTTAATGAGACTTACGGTTTAATTTGTCAAAAAAACTTAATGTGACATGGTTTCAAAGTGTATACATATTAGTACTCGTGACCGTACTACACTGTTTTTTTTATCTGAGCTATAGAAGCTAGAGATTTTTCCATCAGCTTTCTTTGTAACTTACATACAAAACTAAACTCTTTTTCGAGTACTTTTTATTTCGAAAGTTTATCTTATCTACTAACCTATTTATAAAAGTTATTATGATTACGCGGGCAGCGCACGACCGATCGTCTGGAGATCCTTGAGGGGAGGCCTATGCCCAGCAGTGGGCGTCGTACGGCTGATGATGATTATGGTTTGTGTAATAGGTACCACTTAATAGGTAAACGGCCTCCGTGGTCCAGTGGTTTGGCCGTTGGGCTCTCGATCCCGAGGTCCCGGGTTCAAATCCCGGTGGGGACAGCAAAGTGAGAGGCAAGGGTTCTACCAACTGGGCTACCACGGCTCTATGTTTTAAAACAATTAAATTCAATTAAAATGTGCGGTCATTGTTGGTGTCATTTCAATCGTAAGGTCGACAGCACTTCCGAATCGTCCGTGTACGGCATACTGTCTTGTATCCGACTTGCATTGTCTGTACATCCTTATCGTTACTGGAAGGTCAGGCCTCGAGTCTTAGACGACGCTGTTAACAATAATTGCAACATTAAAATACCTTTTAAGAAGTTAAAAAAAATATATTACTTTCACATCATAATTACAAACATACATGTACGTTATTTTCCGTTCCATACTTTTGCGACGGAAAATTCCACTTGATATCAACTCAGAATCATGGCCTGAATCATCCCTCAAAGTTTTCGTTACGATGTCACTATCACACTGTATATAATATACATATTATTATACATATTATATACAGTGTGTGTACATCGTAACGAAAACTTTGAGGGATGATTCATTATTTTCCGTTCCATACTTTTGCGACATTTACATATTATTATACATATTATATACAGTGTGATAGTGACATCGTAACGAAAACTTTGAGGGATGATTCAGGCCATGATTCTGATTCTGAGTTGATTTCAAGTGGAATTTTCCGTCGCAAAGTAAACGTAAAATAATTAAAAAGAAAACACTAAAATTTTCATGAATTTCCCGACAGGAAAATCCACTTGATATCAACTCAGATAATAAGTTGAGCGCGAACCTCGGCTCAGGGCGTCGTCTGAGAGGAAGAGTATTTGAAAGAATTAATCGACCCTAGTGGGTCGATAGCGACATGTGTCTTCCCACGTTGGGAATATTCCCGGTAACGGCACACACCTCACTGTTTATGGGAATTACTTTTATTCGACCAAAATTAATTTGCGCTCGTAAGCCTAACCGTTTTTATTTTTTTCCAAGTAAAAGTGTAAGTGTAGGAAATGCATGGTATATGACAATAAAGGCAACCTGCTACCGTGACCGGTCCAGTAAGCTAATAGCATTTAATAACACAGTAATAAGGTCTGCTTCACTGTGGAAGACGCGTGCGCAATTTCGCGAATCTCTGAAGCATGCATGGCTGTTTCTCTTTATGGTGCTATTGCGGGATATAAGAGGGTTTACATCGTTGATAGACCACTTGTCTGGCCAAGTAGTGCCGAGGCGAATCTGCAATCAGTCATCTAAATAATTACGGTAATCCGAGTACAGGCGGGTACAAAAGGCAATATCGAATTTTCTAAAAAGCAATGCTGCTATTTGTCATTTGCGCATATTTATTTATTGCAACACACAGCAGGACATTAACAATACATGATAAAAGATACAATTACAAACAAAAATGGTGTTGACAGCATGCAAAATCATATAGCAACTAAAAAGAGGTAAAGAAAAAAAAAGATAACAATTCAAAAAACAAAGCGACTTCAGTTTTCGTCTAATTTTAGACTTTTGATAATTTGTGTTCTAAATGTTCCAAAAATATTAAAAATATCTAAGTTTTTATTTGTGGAGGCGACATTATTATAAAACCGACACATGCGTATGACATATATGCGTATGATACATTTCCTATAGGTGGAGATTTGTAATTAGCATATAGTTACTAATGATTATATTTACTGTACTATTCAGCTGTTAATCTTCCTAAAAGTAAATAAATAAATAAAATAAATAAAATAGGATTGTTATAAAAATAAGTGTGCAATATGAACAAATGTCAAATAGCAATATTGCTTTTAGATGAGTTTTTTCAATGTGGTGTTTTTAACCCTCCAGGACTCCCCGTCTATCAAAGAGGGTGCCTGAGCATACCTTACTAAACTGCTAGGTTGCGGACTGGTGAATAATGTTACACCTAGGTTTTCCAGGGTCCTGAGACATAATTTTCTCTAGAAAAAGATTGTTTCTTATGACCCGATCGGGATTCGATCCCGGGCCCTCTTCGTTTGATGATGGTCACTGTCCAGTCGTTAGGTAAGCTACGTACCTACTTGCCTACATCAGTGGAAAAGAGATTTGTTTGAAAAGGGCAATTATTTAGTTGTACCAGGAAGGAATTAGTCTCTTACGTCAGTTTATAAGACGTTTAGTCCTACTTTCTACTTAAACACTGTCAAAATTACTCTTTATAGTTTGACTTAATACTCCCATCAAGTGTAACTGCGATAGATTATGTATGTATTAGCCACGTACATTGCGTAACAATTGTTCTTGTTCTTGTATATCATTTGGTCATCGAGTTCTCAGGAAGTCTGACAATGGCCCGACATGTATTCTGCCACTTCCCACAATATAAAAGTACGAATTCCGCGCAAACGCGACGATTGCACTTTCTCCGTAAACGACTATAATGTCGTGTTGATACCGCCGCCGCAAAGAACAATGCATGTGGTCATTTTATGGCTGTTATGTGGTGAGGGAATTTAAAATACTAATAAGTATATTTTTAAATTCTTCTTTTAAAAAGGCATTAGGTACTTCTGTTACGATTTATAACAATGCTTACTGACCAGGATGAAATCGCCTCTCGCGGTTTTTAATTGTTATTTTCTATGATGTTTTTTTCGAAGTAGTCTTCCACTTTCAAAATCAAATCAATTTATTTGCGAGTACACATAAAAATACAAAAAGACGGTAAATACATTTACATACTTACCTAACAGTGTTGTGATGTGTTCGGCCTGCATGCGGGCGTACAAATATTTAAAAAATTGGTTTCTGCATTCTTTGCGTTTATAATAATTAGCTTCAAACTTTGCTTAGCTGTTTAGGTTTCTTGTAGTTCCTTATGTTTACTATTCTAAGACAGAAATCCTAAACTAATCTCATCTTCGAGACTGCCCTCAAGATCACGTCAATGTGACAGTTCTTATATTAAAACAGGGACTTGAGCATGATCTTGAGAGGGCAGTCTGGGCTGATTATTAGTAACTAAAAGTACATACTGTCTTCTGAACTTCTGACGTTTTAGTAAGGAAGTAGGTAGTGATTTCCATCTAGGGCTTTTATAGCTCTAACAACTCTGGATACTCGGAAATTGAAGTCTTTAAAAGTATTAAAAATCAGTCTTTAACTAATCTAAAAGCACGAACAATAATGTCTAGTTCAAGGTTTCAATAGAGTGTCAAAAGTCAGCCGTCAGCACCAAAGTGAATCAATTTGGTCACTTTCACACTAATTTCTCTGAACTTGACATACTGACCCTAGAATTGGCTACTTGACCACCTAGTCAAATGAGATACCTTTTACGAAATGTCAAACCAAAAATGTTCTTTGGAGTTTGTATGGAAATACTGTCCTGTGACGTCATCAATAAAAGCGGTCAAACGTCGTACTCATTGTTACTCAATTCATGAATGAAATTCGAAAATAAGTCGAAAAATAAAATGAGATTGATTTATGATCACCTTAGACTGGCTTCTATTTGTAGATTAGCATTTTATAATTTATCTTTAACCCAGTCAAGTACCCAATTTGTAGATTGTAGAACAGTATGAATTTAGCTAACAAGATTAACGCTAGTTTATTTAAGTAAGTACTTAAAGATAAACATAAGTTCATTCGTAAACTCACGTCTGTCATCTCTAATGAGGTGGCCAGAAACGATAAGTAAGTTTTGATCGTCCGAAGGTGGATATGACAACCGTTATAGGTACTCGTAGGTCACAGCAGAAGTGATCAGGGGGTTAAAAAGGCCACATCAAAGCAATTCAAAGTTTGCATTGCGCACTTACTTTTATACGCGCAAATGTCAAATTGCAATATTGCTTTTTTAAATGAATTGCTTCGATGTGGTAAAAACCCCACAGTACTCTCCTACATATTATTTTAACGGTCCATCATAAACATTAAATAATAGTCAAATATTAAGTACTTAAGTGTGGCAAAGAACCCTAACTGGGATTTTCTTTACCCAAACCACATTAAATTAAAATTACACAAACCAGTAAGCAGACTTGAACTTGTCACAAAAAAATCGTTCGTCATGTGTATTTGGTTGTACAATAAACTCCTGGAGTTATTTACAACTATGAATATGAACAAATTTAGAACTGCTCTTAAGACATGGCTTGCACAAAAATGTTTTTATGACGTCAAAGAATTTTTGAATGAAAACTAAATACAATACAATACAATACAAAAACTCTTTATTGCACTTGAATCACATTAAAAATACATTAGTATTGTAATTAAATTGGTAGTACAACAGGCGGCCTTATTGCTAAGGTAGCGATCTCTTCCAGGCAACCTTTAGGTATAGGATATGAATTTAATGAAAAATGTAGCGGGATAGACAGTGCAAAAAAAAAAAAAATAAAAAATAATAATAAAATGTTGAAAAATATAAGTACTTATAACTAGATAAACTATATTAAAAACAATACATAGAAGACAATAAATAATGATTATAATAATATATAAATACGTAAATATATACATACATTACTATGGAAGAAAGGAAACCATGACAGTACTTACTACAATACCTACTTTATAAAGAAGAAGATGTAAGAAGAATAAAATAGTTATTTCATAGACCTACTTATCCATTGTACATATTCTTTAATAGTTTTTTGATGTTTTGTGTTTTTTTTTGTAAAATGTGGATATGCCTGCAAAGGCAACATTTAGTGAGACGTAATTTGCAACTATAACTGCAACTATTATCTATAACTGTACCTAAATTTATGCACAATAAAAACCTTTATCTTTACCTTTTCAGCCGCTTGGTTTAATATGTAGCGGTGCTCTTAATAATATTATAATTATTAAGTAAGTTATCTAGTTTCCTCGGCTATTTACCTACATTATTCTTACGAAATAAAACAATTAAGACGCTTACATAAAAGACTATAATCAAAACTCTTAAGAGATAAAAGTCATCAAATAAGTACCTATTTAAGTCAATTTCCCTACCAAAAATAGCAATATTTCTCTCTTGTAATGATAGTCACGTACCCCATTATAGTGGTTAGCTAATGTTAGTTTACAAACCAACCGTTTGTCAGATCTCTAATATCTAGAAAACACGGCGTTTTGCGTTTCTCTCGCTAAGGAGACACAGTGGTTAAGTGGAGTGCGCGCCGAGTCACACTGGGGACAGAAAGTTCCTCTTCGTTACAAAATTTGTAAATATAAGTATAATTTTCTTTATTATGTGACAGTATTGCTGTTACGCAGTCGCGTCCAAGTGGTAGTGACATCGTAACGAAAACTTTGAGGGATGATTCAGGCCATGATTGTGACTTGATACCAAGTGGAATTTTCCGTCGCAAAAGTATAGAACTTCCAAAATAATTTAAAAAAACACAAAAAAAAACATGAATTTTACGACAAGAAATTCCACTTGATATTAACTCAGAATAATGAGCTGAATCAGCCCTCACAAATGGGGAACGCTGAGGGCTCTCACCCGGTACAACATTTAAGACAACAGTCCTGAGGTTGCCCAGTTGGGCGCGAGTCCCAGCTTACGGCGTCGTGTGAGAGGAAAATATTTGAAAGAATTAATGAGGCAAATTGTCGACCACGCTGGCGGGTCGTCAGGATTTCGTATCACCGCCGTTATGCCAAAGCTACGGGGACGCTTTCGCATTCATCCGCGAACACTTTCCCACTAACCCATGCCACCTAACTTAGTATTAGCATTGTGAATCAAGCTTTATTATGTGGTCGAGCAATAGGTGTAAGTAAGTAAATGTCTAAGTGGTCTCTCAATCTCGTTGTAAATATAAATATATAATTTGCTACAATTACCTCGTCTGATGCAGACGTGTCTGGTCGTGGTAAACATTAACTTTCAATAAGCTCAGTGCCCCAGTTGTGGTTGACGATTGGAAAGGAATAAATAGATAAATAAAAAAACGTAGAATAAGGTCAGCATATAATTTAATATCTAAGTAAATCATCTTTTTTTTACGTGACTTATTGTATATTTGCCGCAGATGGCATTAACTACTTGGCCGGATTAACTACTTGGCCGGAAACATGTAAATCATGCAAATCATCTATGGCACATGAATTTTTCGGTGTCTACATAATGTACTACCGATCTTCTTCTATCGTGTGGATTATGGGATCAATCATCAATCCCATCAACCCTGTTGTCAGGGTCATTATTGGGCCGCCAAAGACCCCTGACATGACTTGTGTAACGACTACGTACTTGCATCAGCAAGTAATACTCGAACCAACTGCTTAACGTGCCTTCCGAAGTACGGACTATCTTACTTTCGGACAGTCGAGTGATCAGCCTGTAACCAAACCAACCGGGTCTGCATGACAACCGCGACCAATAAACGATACGAATGCTATCTACGTAGATGGACGTCAAACGGCTATTGGTCCAAGGAATCGATATAATTCGCGCCGCGCGATTACCATGCAGAGCCTACAGAACTTACAAAGTAATTTTTGTGATATGTCCCCATCCGGAATCGAACTTGGGGCCTCCAGATCGTTAGCCTATCGCTCAACCACTGGACGACGGAGGCAAATAAAGTATTGGTAAGTAGGTAAATCTAAAAAATAGTATTACAACGTACTTAAAGAATGCTATATTAATAAATTCTAAAGGTACTTAATCTTAAGCAATATGTGTAACCTAACCATGCAAGTCCGTGTAGCCAAATGACTGTGAGTGGTCTATCTATCTTTACTTACACAATGGCCCCGATTCCTGCAGACACCGCCTAATTTTATTTTAAGTTATATCCGTCAGTTTCATATCCGTCGAAAAGGAAAGGGACGGATGATTCACAGCTCTTAATTTTAGGAAGAATGAGTAAATTAATGAATAACCCGAGCGAATCAAAAAGGTACGTCACTGGTATGCAATCCGTTTGACATGCTGTCTACTAACTGTGTCCGGTTATTGACTGATGTAAAATTTTTAGACGGTTGTTTTAGATTTGTGCTTAAAATTGACGTGTGTTCCATAAATTTTATGCTTGTCGATTACCCGTCCCTTTCCTTTTCGGCGGATAAGAAAATGACAGATAGGTATAACTTAAAATAAAATTAGATGGTATTTACAGGAATTAGCACCAATTTGCTATGATTATATCAGGTGATCTGTGTATTACTTAGACACAGACGTGCCTGTACTTAGAGATCGTGTTAAACATGAACTTTCAACGCTTGTTTCGTAACTTTGCACGTTGTAGAAAAGTCAAAGTCAAAGTATTTATTGCACACCATATGGTAAACAGTTGTTAGAGATATTATAGTATCACATATGGACCCGGGAGGGTATAGCAAAAACAAACAAAAATATTAAGAAATTACATTAGGACAGAAATAAAAAAAAAAAATAATAATAATAAGTACTTAACATTAAACAAACTTAATCTAAAAATAACTATGAAAATCTTAAAAACTATTAATATCAACAAAAACTACATCACTTACTGTCTATTTGTCATGTAAGAAAAACTCTAAAAGTTAATTATCGTAGTTCGAGATAGGCGGCCGAAAAAGTGTTTCTATTGTAATCTATTGTCTTAGATAAAACATTTTGTGTCACCTTTTTTATCACATACTTACAGATCACTATAGACACCTAATTAGAAAATAACATAACATCATTAATTAAGTAAGTATATAAGTACATATATATTTTTTATCGTGGATAGATCAATAGATGTGTGTAGAAGTACAACTCATTAGCTTGATTAAAATGACAGCACCACAGAAATATAAGTACTTAGTATTGTAGATTTGACGCAGATGGCATTAACTACTAGGCCGGACAAATGGGAAGCGCTGACGGCTCTCACCCGGTACAAATTTAAGACAACAGGCATGAGGGTGCCCAGTTGGGCGCGTACCTCGGCTCAGGGCGTCGTCTGAGAGGAAGAATATTTAAAAGAATTAATCGACCCTAGGGTCGATAGCAGTAAACGCCGAATGAGGGAAATCGTCGACCACGCCGGCGGGTTCGGTATCGGGGTCCTAAAGTGTTTTTTGTCGCGAGCTGATTGGCCGCCTCGTCAGGAATAGTGCCAATGAGAAAGAGACATAATTATCAGCAAAATGTTACTGCTCTGATAACTTCAAGCTATATGTTTTTAATTAGGTACTGGGAGGTAAATAATACACGTATTTATTCGAGTTCCTTAAACGCAATAGTGGAAAATGTTTAACCTTACTACGAATAAAAAAACTTGTCTTTAGTCATTTCCGATCTGTAGGCGTTGGTAGCTTTCAATGCAAATTATTTAAAAAAAACTTTCTAGAGGCACAAGGTCTTTATTAAAATATGAAATTTATAAAACTATAAACTTTAGCTTACATAAGATACTAATTTACGACTCTGTAGCTTCTATTAGATTATAAACAACTTTCTTAATGGAAATGTATGTCAATATGCATTCAATAGTACTGTATACTCGTATGTTTGTTGCGTGCCAGGACAAACAGAGGAAAGGAGAGCGGATAAACTATTTACAAACACAACATAAACAGCCTAAATATATACAAAACTATTTTTTAATAATAAGATATTCATTCATAAGTACTTCTACTTATTATTCACATAGTAGTTAATACAGTCTTTTTCTTCTCTCGTGTGAGTTGTCAAGTCCGTGATCAACCTCATCAATCCTGGTATCAGGGTTACTATTGAGCCGCCACAGGCGCAACACATAATACAGTATAATTACCATCATCATCTCCCTAGCATTACCCCGTTTTCCCAGGGTCAGCTTACCTAACCTGAAGATTTGACAGATCCAGACTGACCTTCCAACCCGCGAAAGGAAAACCAGCCCAATACAGGTTAGGTCACATAATTCCGAAAACGCATTTCTCGAGAATGTGGGTTTCTTCGATATTTTCTTTCACCGCTGATAACGTGATAATCATTTATGATCTAAACATGAATTCGAAAACAAATTCGACAATCATTGGTTTCGAACCCGCGACCTCAAAGTGAGAGGCGAGTGTAATTAAAAAAAATATGAAACAAAACCAAAATATACACAATATTATCGAGGGTATTCGCGATAACCCCTGTAAAATTGCGATCGCTAGTTACATTACTGCCAAACACTGCACCTTGCCTTATTTTTGCTTCAACACGTTGAAAATCTCAACTATACTACAAAATACTAGTCTTTCTATGAAACCCAAGACCTAAGTAGTCCAAAGTGAATGTAAACTTGCAGCCTGCCTCGCCATAAATGCCAGAACTGGTTGGACCTACGTGTATATATCAACGATCTTTATGTCAATAACCCTTTCTCTGTTTATTGCCCTTACAGTTATAAATATTATGGTTTACTTAGGTAATGTTCCTAAAAACATTACTTGTATCATATTTCGTAGTTTAGCTAAATATTTATCGTCACCACGGTGAATAGTTTTTTCCGGAAACGAAAACGTTCTTTATTTTTGAATGGCTTGCTGTTATGCCTCCTTTTACGTCATGTGATCTTTTTCTGTAAGTACTTATGTTTCACTTGTGTGTTCAATACTTTTAAGAAGAGTAGTAAGTAGGTAAGATGATCCTGCTTTCGCTCCCGGTTACTACTTACTGATGTAAGTATGTAGTCGTTACATGAGTCATGTCAGGGGCCTTTGCCGGCTCAATAATAACGCTGACACCAGGGTTACTGAGCTTGGTCATCCACCACCACCTCACACTATAAAAGAATAAAGTATTTTGCATTGCATTGACTTGCAAACGTTTTTACAAACAGCGACAAATCATTTCAATTTTGTACCTACTGTAAGAATCAGCAAGTATCAATAATAGTTTGGCGAATAGCTTTTTATTACTTTTAGTAAGCAAAAAGAAAAGACATGTGTGAAAATGTGTCTTCCTACATGATATTACAATGTCACATCGATTATTTATGTAGCTTCCTTCACTATCTACCGATTCATATCAAAACTTGACAGAGGCTTATGATACAGTCTACTACTACGTCAATTATAATTAATCATAACATAATATAATTTGAATATCAGTAATATTTAAAAATTAATATAACTTTCGCTACACACACGATCGTAACCTTTCTCGAGGTTTTATAAGTTGTTAAACGGGTTTTATGGCAATGCGTCCCTCAGGGAGGTATACTTTCCCTTTCTTATTCCTTTTATATGAAACGCATTATTATAAATAATAAACTAACGGTGCTGATTCCAGTACACACCATCTAATTTTATTTTAAGTTACACCTGTCATTTAATTATACACTGAAAAAGAAAGGGACGGGTAATCGACAGGCATAAAATTTATGGAACACACGTCAATTTTAGTCAGAAATTTAAAAAACCCTTCTAAAATTTTATACCAACAACCAGATAGAATTAAGTTGACAGCACACGTCAAACGGGTTGCATATGAGCGAGATGACTATTTTATTCGCCCGGGTTATTTATTTATCCGTTCCTTTTCGGCAGATAAGAAAATGACTTAAAATCAAATTAGCATGTATCTGCAGGAATCCGGGCCAGCATCTAGCTATATCAACTATCGTCCAGACAGTTGTTTAGATATCGATTAGTGTCCAAACCAGTTCACTATCATGAGACAAAGGAGAAATGTTGCAAAATTTCTTGTGAAAGCAGTCTTGAATGGTCTCATTTGCCAGCTGTTTTGTTGAATAGTTGTAGCCAATGGCAAGCAAATGGTATGTGGATGGCATTATGTGGGTTTGCATAAGAAATAGATTAGAAACGACCGCCTCACGAGAATCATTGCCGAATGTCACGACAATGTAGCGAGTTCAATGTAACGATGTTGCGCCCGCAACAATTCCCAACTGAATTGTTGCGATTTCTTATCTCCAACAATATTTAAAGCATATTTTTAGAGACTAGGAATTTATACAGTTCCCGAGAAATGCATTTTCGGAAGTATGTGACCTGTAGTATTTGGCTGGTTTTCCCTTCGCGGGTTGGAAGGTCAGACAGGCAGTCGCTTCTGTAAAAAACCGGATCTGTCAAATCTTCAGCTTAGGTAAGCGTACTCCGTGAAAAACGGGATAATTCTAGGAAGATGGATGGACTAGGAATTTGTACAGTTATTTAATGACAATAAATTCGTGATAAGTACTTTATTTTGTCTAAATTGTTAATAAACCTTCAGGGTATAGTTTTGTCTATTTGCTTGCCTATGCTTGCATACTACGTACGGAAATAAAACGTGAGAATAGAAGAAAACAATAGCATTATAATGTATTGGAATAAAAATGTAATTAATGTAAATATAATTGTAAAATTATACACTATTCAGAGCTTCCTTATGCATTAAATATTAGTTCACACCCTGATAATTAAATCAATAAACACAGAGACGGATATTTACGAGAAGACTTGCAGGAACATATCGTCGTCTTGACCAACCCGCATTGGAGCAGCGTGGTGGAGTATGCTCCATACCCCCTCCGGTTGATTGAGGGGAGGCCTGTGCCCAGCAATGGGACGTATATAGGCTGTTTATGTATGTATGGGAATACCACGTAAAGTCTCATGTGAATTTCTTCAACAAACCCTCAATTTCCTTTAACTACTTTAAAGGCCTCTGTGGTCCACTGGTTGAGTCGCCCCTGACATGACTCAAATAACTACTTACTTACATCAGTAAGTAGTAACCGGGACCAAAGGCTTAACGTGCCTTCCGAAGCACGGATCATCTTACTTCTGGACAATCAGGTGATTAGTCTGCAATGTGCTAACCAATTTAGGGATCACAAAGTGATTTCTCCCCACCGGGATTCGAGCCCGGGACCTCCGGATCGTAAGCAGAACGCTCAACTACTGGACCACGGAGGCCGTTATTTTTTCGCTATTTAAAGCGAACGGTATTAGGTATATGTCTGTGGATAAAGGGAAAGTGGATTGGACAGGTCAGGGAAGTGTTACCTACACTTGTACGTACAAACATGTATTGATTCGTCCGACCCATCAGAGGCCTTGAGGCAAGCGACATGGAATCTTCGATAACTGTCTTGCTTAACAGCCCTAGGAATCTAACTGAACTGAACAGTAGAGTTGTAGCTTAGGAATTTAGTACTAAAATCCAATATGTTGAATACAGCTTGTAAAATAATACAGGGTGTTAGTGACATCGTAACGTATACTGAGGGCGATGATTCAGATCATGATTCTGGTTAATATTTTTTCTCCTTTTTTTTTAATTATTTTCAATTTTGCGACGGAAAATTCCACTTGATTCCACTCAGGATCATGAGCTGAATTATCGCTCAAAGTTTTCTTTACGATGTCATTAACACCCTGTATAGTATCTCTAATAAAGCGACAATAGTGGTAACAAATCATTTCATAAAGTTACTTAACATCAGGCAAAAAATCTTCGGGTTAGGTAAGCGGCCCCCGTGAATACGGGATGGCGCTAAGTAGGTAGGTAGATGATACGTAACATAAACGCTCTAAACATCTGTCAAATTAACCTTCTTTTTTGAAGCCGGTTAATAACTAAACATAATCCTCCGACAATGCTTCTTATGACATCTCCGTTCACGCTTATCCCATTAAAAGTACATGATACTCCAAAACCTTGCATTACTTAAATACATATATTCAACTGTCAATTTTCTTTCAAAAGAGGCTTTAAGTGGGCACATCCGAAACCAGAGCACTGGAGATGGCATTGCGCAGCTATTACAGCCGAAAGTTCCGTTACTTTGCGATAAGTTTCACTTTCCTGCGCGGGCGCATGAAAGCGGACTGGTGCCGTGGTTCGAATAGCAATAACTGCATAAAGACTGTGGAAACAGCTGATTACTCGGTTATTGTTGGGGTTTTGGGAAACTTAGCGTAACATACTTAAGTATAGTTAGTTGTCGGGTTGTCTAATGAAAAGTTGTCTAATGGTGAATTACTGTTGCTCTGCCGATCCTTATTCATGAGGCATTTGGGTGTGAATAATTAGAAATTAATTAATGTGCCACATTTCAGCAGGACTGCAGCTGTACAAGTACTATATCCTCTACCGAAGGTTATGTGGAAGAGATCGCTCTTAGCGATAAGGCCGCCTTTGCCCACCTTAGAATAAGGTTATCCTGTAAATGTCTTGTATGTGTGCAATAAAGTGTTTTATTATTATTATTTCTATAAATTAATATTTGTTAATTTACTACAAGTCTACAAGTTTGGCATCGATATTAAAATGTACATGAATATACATAAACAGTAAATAATATTATTATCTACTTACTTAATCAAAAAAATAAACAAGCAACTTATAGTACGCAATCATTACACGCAAATCACGATTACAAGCCCTGGCAAGCCCCGCTCCACAAGGCCTAATAATGTAATAGCCTAATTTGCCCATAATAAACCTGTAAGACCCATCTGAATGTCCATCACGTACTGAAGTGACCTGAGTTGCCAAACGCCAATTGTGTACCAGTAATGAGAAAACTATGACTGACCTCACACAGGCACGGACTCAGAAGTAAAACAGGCTTAGAATAATACATAGGTACTCATACATAAACTCACGCCTATTTCCCACCGGAGTAAGCTACACTATGGAATTCCATTTGCTTCGATCCTGACACACTTCTCTTGCTTCCTTCACATTCATCAATCGTTTCATACACGCACGCCGGTTCGGAGTAAATCGTACTAAAACTTTTCTAAGGACATTCGCCGGGTGAGAGCCCTCAGCGCTCCCCATTTGTCCGGCCAAGTAGTGAATAACATACGCAGCAAATTTAAAATAAGTAAAAAAAATCCTATCAGTCAGAAGGCATCTTTTAACCACTTTTTTGTACTTACTTATTACATTCTTAATATAGAAGACTTAATTAATATAGATTATGCTCCACTTCTGATGATTCAATTGAATAGAATTGATATTAAGTAAGTTGTAAAAACTCTTTAATAGTAAGTAATAACATTGGCTGCTTTTCTTTTTTAAATGGTTCTTTCTTGTACTCTGGTCTTATCTGCCTAAAGGTTAGGTAATATAACTCTATTTACGTAAGTTTTATGCCTTTCTACTGCCGGGAACGAAGTGGGAACATCATCGGTTATAATGTACTTATTGTGAAAGTGTATTTTTTTAAGTTAGATTCCTCAGCATAACTAAATACCTACCCTATGAAATCCCTGAATCTGTGCCTGCCTTCACCATAACAACACAGCACGACTATGGAATTTTGATTGATTGCATTAGGGCAAATGAAGAAAGGTTTTGTCTTTGTATTCAAATTCGAATACTTAAAAGGAATTACTTACCTACTTTTATATTACGTAAGTTGACCGCATGTGTAAAGAAAAATGTACCGGCAGGCAGGGATATTATGGGAAAATGTTGGAATGTTCCAACTTAACAATTGACACTTGGTATGGGGCTGGTAAACTCTTGTTATAACAACGACACTACCCGACTATATCCAAATAGGGTAGTCAGAGGTACATCCATCGCAAGATGGTTACCTCTCGTCGGCGTAGCATTCTCCATGGTACTTTTTAGGGAAAAATAGGGCAGTGGTTTCCCTCTTGCTTTCCGCCCCGCAGTCCTCTGTCTGGCGCGAGTGGGATGGCGCCCAGAGTAGTCTATTTCAAAGCCGTACTAGGACTCCTGTCCTCCGCCTCTGAATAGATACTACTACTACTGTTATTATTTCAAACTCACCTACCTAATAAATTCAATTCCATTGAATCATCAGAAGTGCACCATAATCTATTTAAGTATCTAATACAAAAAAGTGGTTAAAAGTTGCCTTCTGACTGAAAGGATTTCTTTTACTTACTTATTTAAAATT
This sequence comes from Pectinophora gossypiella, assembly GCF_024362695.1. Taxonomy (NCBI): domain Eukaryota; kingdom Metazoa; phylum Arthropoda; class Insecta; order Lepidoptera; family Gelechiidae; genus Pectinophora; species Pectinophora gossypiella. Next base: position 7,783,009 of record NC_065423.1, read on the forward strand.
TGCTGCGTATGATTTTCACTACTTGGCAGGACAAACGGGGAGCGCTGAGGGTTTTTACCCGGTACAAAATTTAAGACAACTGGCCTGAGGGTGTCCAGTTGGGCGCGAACCTCAATCCAGGGCGTCGCCGCGTCGCCTGAAGGGATTTATATTTGATAGAATTAATCGACCCTAGTGGGCCGGTATTGCAGTCGGCGGGGTCGGTATTGCAGTCATATAGTGCTTGTTATCATTGCTAGGTATTACAAGCGTCTTTTAGATTATGTACACTGACGGAGACGTAGGTAGGCCTACACCCGCCTTCATTATATTAGCCACATAATAATGTTAACTTTCATAATAGTTAACTTGTCGAATGAGCGAGAGAAAAGAAAGGATTGAGGAATGACAGGGAAATGGCGGTCAGTTGTTTTTAAAAGGAAAAATGTACTAAATTATAAAACGTTTCAAATAAACAAGGATTAAAGAAATATAATCGTTTCCTTCACGCCTCATCCCACAATTCTGTACTAGTCTATTAATCAAAGACCCAAGCACAATTCATTACAAAAGCGAACAGCTAATAATGATTGAATTACATTATAAGTTTTAATCCGTTATGCAGGCGATATTATTCAGTGAAAGTTATCAGTGTTATAACAACTTCTTTTAGCAAATATAGTGTTGTAAGCAAAAAGGTAGAGTTCGTTGTTTTAAAGGAGAAAATAAACTTACTAAACTTTTTTACTTTATTTCTTCTTTTTTTTCTTTCAATAGTAACCCTGACACCAGGGTTGATGGGGTTAGTAATCCACCTCACAACCCACATGATAGAAGAAGAACTTTCTAATGGAGTATTTTTGGGATTTGACGATAATTTTTTGGAATTAAAATAATTTAGAAAAATAAAAAAAAAACATCGCGACCGGATATATCACTTGATATCATATCAACTCAGAATCATCCCCCAAAGTTTCGTTACGGTGTCGCTAACACCTTATATACAATCAATGCGACCTATTGTCTGTCCGCTTCACCGCCAACTGCGCCTGCGTCGCTACACGGTATCGTGTGAGAATCGCCTTAATAGACCACCTAGCCACCTTAGCAGTTAAATATACGTATAGGGTATACGTATATTCCTCAGTCAAGTTTTAAACTTTCTACTATCATATCCATACCATGTCCTTAGTGCCTTCTTAAGATTCACCCTATAACAGACCGTATTGCCTTCGTAATACGTCTTACATAACCCAGTGACTAATTTGTAATGCTGTGTGCGTTTTTAGTGCACACCATGCACCGTACACCGTACGTAAGATGGGAATAGATGCACCCAGTTATATAACCTGTGACATACTCCACTACACTAATTGGTGAAGATCGAGTAAGGTACTTTTTGCTCTAATTGCCTTATTACGCCATAGACAGTGATCATTTATGGTTACGATAGAAAACATCATGTATGTGATACTAAATTCGAAGGATTATACTCATCGATATAATACAGGGTGTTAGTGACATCGTAACGAAAACTAATTAAATAAGCACAAAAATCATGAATTTTCCGACAGGAAATTCCATTTGATATCAACTCAGAATCATGGTCTGAATCATTCCCATCGGTATTCGTTACGGTGTCACTAACACCCATACCTACTTGTATGGCTACCTGTATGTACTTGTACAGGGTGTAAGTGACATTGTAACGAAAACTAAGGGATGATTTAGGCCATGATTCTGAGTTGATATCAAGTGAAATTTTCCGTCGCAAAAGTATGGAACGGAAAATATTTAAAAAAAACACTCAAATTTTCCTGAATTTTCCGACAGGAAAATCCACTTGATATGAACTCAGAATCATGGTTTGAAGCATCCCCTTCAGTATTTGTTACGAAGTGACTAACACCCTATCTCTACTTGTATGTAGGTATTTGTACAGGGTGTAAGTGACATCGTAACAAATACTAAGGGGGATGATTCAGCTCATTATTCTGAGTAGAATTGTCCATCTCACTTAGTCAACTCAGAATAATGAGCTGAATCATCCCCCTCAATATTTGTTACGATGTCACTTACACCCTGTACAAGTACCTATACAAGTAGATAGGGTGTTAGTCACTTCGTAACAAATACTGAAGGGGATGCTTCAGACCATGATTCTGAGTTCATATCAAGTGGATTTTCCTGTCGGAAAATTCAGGAAAATTTTAGTGTATTTTTAAATATTTTACTCAATATTCGTTACGATGTCACTAACACCCTGTATATCCCAAACAAAAACATTTTCATGTAAAATGTGGCCAAGGCGAGATCATGTCGATCGCCATTTCAAAAAGTTATCAGATCCATGTAGAGGTAAGCATTAAAATATGTAATTTTTCTGAAGGCGCTTACATTGTTTTCAGTATAAAGCGTGTACTAGTAGTTCAATTGGAAATATCAAGTGTCCATGGGAGTCCATGGTAGACCACCTAACAACACTTAGAATAATCGCGCTAACGACGGTTAACAACGTTCTTAAAAAAATCAATATAAAAAGTCAAATCATTTATAAACAAACATAATTTAAATTCATTTTACTCTTGTGTAATCCCGCAATATGCTTTTCATCTGTACATGCGGAAGTGACGAAAATAGAGCACCTTTCTCCAAGCAATCTGTGTCGACATAAACAAAGACAGACAAACTGAAATCCAATTAGAACTAACACAAACACATTGTAAATTAATTTACAATGTACCAACTGGTATTACGTTTTAAAATAAATATTACTTACTTAGTCAAGTTTGCCTTACCCATACTCAAAGTTCTAAAATACCAGAGAATTTCTTCGGCCCTTCTGTAAAAGACTTCAGACTGTTTACCCACGTTCACAAGTATACTTCTAGAACGGAAAGGTAGTTACTTAGTTTTTATCGTCGTCTTATATCGAAAACCCCTGCGTAAGCGCCTTTTTGAAAGATCGCACAGCCCAGTTGGTGAGCCGTAGTAGCCCAGTTGGTAGAACGCTTGCCTTTCACGAGGTCACAGGTTCGAATCCAGAACAGGCCTAAACCAATGATTGTCGAATTCGTTTTCCAATTCATGTTTGGATGATAAATTATGATCACGTGCTCAACGGTGAAGGAAAACATCATGAGAAAACCCACATTCCCGAGAAATGCATTTTCGGAGGTGTGTGACCTAATTTTGGGCTGGTTTTCCCTTCGCGGGTTGGAAGGTTAGACAGGCAGTCGCTTCTATAAAAATATGCCGGTTAGGTAAGCGGACCCTTTAAAAACGGGATAACGCTAGGGAGAATTGATTTTTGTTTATAAATCCTCGCATTAGATAAGCTATTTCAATCCAGGTAAAAAAATGTGGGCTCTATTTTTACCCGGTTTGAAATGAATTGAAAGAAATCGGGGTTTTGTTGAAGAAAATCACATCAGAATGTGATGCGCTTACGTGGTTTTGACTGATGATGATCTCCAACCGAATTCGGCCATGGCGACCACTTCGACTCCTAGTCGGCACGACGCTTGATGCCCCCGAAGATGGCTTATGTAGCCTATCTTTACAGTGAACTCCCGCACACGGGAGGGCATGTGAACACACCGTTTCGGTAATTATAACGAATAGCGGCAGGGGGACGGGCCTTCAACTCATCATGTTTAGCGTCTCGGTCTGCCGTGCGCTGTTGCTCGAACTCCCGGACCGCCTCATCACAGGCCTGCGCCATTCTGGGCGCTGTGCTGCCAAACCCTCCCATTAAGAAGGCTCAATGTTGCATCTTCTCATATGCCGCTTCTGAACGTCTTTATACCTGAGGAGTTCTCCGCCACGTTTTCGCTTACTTTTGACTATACGGTTTTCACTATGACGATAACACACGATTCATTCACAATTGATGCATGACTACAAAATCGCTATATAATGATGAAATCGCTTATTTTTTGCAGCTTCATGTAATATTAATGAATAAAAACTCTGAAACGAGGTCATCAGAGCCTCCAGTGAATCAGAGCGATTACCTAAAACTGCCCTAGAAAGGTTTCGATGAAAAAATGCATCGAACAATGCTGGCCTGATCCCACCAATCCGCTCTCACATAAGTAGGTATTTATTTAAAAAACATTTTTACACCATGTGGTGCAAATAAGAGCTATCAGCGATACATACCTACTTACATCTTTTTTTTTGTTTAATTTATGTCATCATGTGACAATAATATCTATATCTACTTACCTACTTTGTCAGTACACAGATAACATTCATTTGTTAAACTTTTCCGAAGGCTGGAAAAACAGTACTTCATTTTCATCTTCTATAGGTAGCGCTGACAACGATAATATTGGTATGTTTTTACATTGTTTTAATTAAAACACATAATAACGGGTTCTCACCACATTTAAAATAGGGATATGAGACTCCCGATATTCCCAATCCCGTGATCATGGCACATGGCAACAGTGTCGAAATATCGGGAGTCTCATATCCCTATTTAAAACGCGGTGAGAACCCGTTATTATGTGTTTTAATTATTGGCATGTTTTTTTTTTTTAATTTCAATCTGCTTTTACACATTTTGGCTCATTATATTGCGCGCCGGACCTACTTAACCTACGTTTTGTTCAAAGAGGCTAATTTGTCTTCTTTTTTTTTCTGTGCCAGCAGTATGTTATGTTTTTCTTACGATTTATAAGGTGTATAAGTAGTTATATAAGTAAGTAGGTGTATAAGTAGTTAGTAGGTTGCCTGGAAATTCTATTTCTCTTTTGTTTTGTATTTTGTTTCTTCCTGTTTGTGCAATAAAGTATTTGTTATGTTATGTTATGTTATATTTGAAGTGAGAAATTAATAATAACCGCCATTAATTTACAACGCTTCACGCCTTCAACTTACACCACGCACCTTGCGGTTTAAGAACAAGAAGCTACATTCCCAGCACCTCTGATGGGATCGGTATCATGTTGCGTCACCAATAAACTGATGGTGAGAACAATCCACCGTTTTGTATACATTGTAACCAATAACTTTGGTAATATCAGCTGTTTGGGTCAGGGCGACACGGGTGAACAGTTTGCTATTGATGGTTTTTCTGTCACTTGAATAACTGTTAGATAAGTACTAAGCGGGTAATCATATTATTGACGTAAGTAATAGGTAAGTAAATATATTACGATCCTGGATTTTACGTCTTTCTCTATACATATCGTCTCGCTTAATAGCGAAAACCACGTATTTAAGCGCCTTTTAGAAAAATCACATCCTAAATAAAATTATATCACGGTCATTTTATCGATTCTAACGATATAATTAATAATTATGTTGTTTTGTTTATTGGTGCTAATATGTACACCCAAATAAGTCATGTCGTTCTGTGAAAATACTGAAGACAAGGCTTAGGCCTATTTTGATCGTGAATTTCGAATATTAAATTACTAAAAGTCAAGGCTGTATGGTCCTCAGATCTTTGCCTGCGTTATATAAGGCGAATTTAAACAACAACGACGAAGGAACTCTATCGATTTCGACAAAATGTATTGAATCGATCGATAATTTTATGCGCATGTTAGCTCTGGTGCTGGTGTGTTTGTATTGTATGAGATTTTATTTTTAGCGTGAAGCGAATACCGATTTATTGAATTTGTCGAATCAAATTCAAAATTCAAAAGTATCTTTATTCAGTAGGTAACATACGTAGTTACACTTTGAATCGTCATTTTTTACATAACAGACGTCTCATCCGCCTGAAACTATTACAGCTTATCTCAACCTGTACTTATAGCCGAGTATATTCTCAGCTTAAGCTATTTAAAAGCGCTTAGCTTAAATTACCACTTGTCAAAAATGCTCACGTAGTACCATTAGCATTCACACACCAATTTGCCTAATCATTCCACGACAATGCTAAATTCTCGTCTCCATACTGCATGTACCTACTTACATTCATTTCTCTATCCGCCATGATTCGCACGGAAATCGTGTTGGAAAGCTCTATGCCAATGTCATGATCATGCGTCGAATGTGCGAGTCATGGCATTTCAATGGGAGAAGGTAGTTTGTAGCATGTAACAAAGTGACAAATAGTCAATGACCTCTAAAAGTTTTGTTATTAAATATGCGTCGGAGATTGCGAAGTTATCAAGTAGTTACAACAAACGTGAAAACAACGCAAGCGCTTTTTTAACACTTTTGATGAGGGACTTTTCATCTACTTTTTTGCGTTTAACCTTCTAATTTCATGGATCATTGATTCATGGATCAGGAACAGACATGCATCTTTTATCTTTGTTTTTGGGTATAAATGATGACCCTTTTTATTACACCCAGGCACAAACATCCATTATTATTCTGAGTCACTTAGGTAATTAATCATTAATCTTATTATAAGTTTTTTATACATAAAGTATGCTTAATAAGACACGACGAATTCATTAAAAACGTCATAGAAGGAAAGCTAGAAGGAAAGAGAGGAAGGGGAAGACCAAGAAGAGCTTACATGGAACAGATTAAAGAAAAGGTTAACGTCGTGTCTTATAGGGACGTCAAGGAATTGGCCTTTGATAGACTGGAATGGAAAATGCTACACCGACAAGAGCGTGGCTCTTAAGTTGATGATGATGAAAGTAGCTTAACATGTGCACTAACTTTCTTTTTAAGCTCAACAGAGAAGTTTGCAAAAGCGTTAGCAAATTTTCCTTTAAATGGGAAATCTATTGTACCTAGTTAAGTATTAGGTACAGTACCTTATCTGCATAAGCCGTTTGTCCTGTCATTGTCTTGTCTTTTCGTTATCTAACAATTTCGATTTGCGTGTAATTACACAGATTTTCATACAATAGCTCGATGACCTTACGTTTGACGATATTTCGACCCTTTATATTATTGTTCGATAAAATGATAAATGTACGTTTTTGGGAGGCTAAGCCTATGACAATGGCTGTAGATTCATCTTGATAGCATTATTTGTCTTACGTTGGCTACTATGATCAATGTCTAATATTAAAAAAAAGAAATTAACTTTGTTAGGCGGCTATTTGGAAAAATAATTCTACTTAAATGATTTATATGTATCTTAATATACATACATACATACAGGGTGTAAGTGACATCGTAACGAAAACTTTGAAGGATGATTCAGGCCATGATACCGAGTTGATATCAAGTGTAATTTTCCATTGCAAAAGGATAGAAATGAAAATAATTAATTTAAATATATAAAAAGAATCGTGAATTTTGCGACGAAAAATTCTACTTGATATTAACTCAGAATCATAGTCTGAATCATCCCCCTTAGTATTCGTTACGATGTCACTAACACCTGTATATAACAACTCACGACGATTTCCCAAGCAGAGACTATGCAATTCTATTTGCTCCGAACCTGACACACTTCTCTCTTGCTTCCTCCACATTCATCAATCGTTTCATACACACACGCCGGAGTAGATCGTACTATATCACGGAAGAAACAAGATAACATTAAAATCGATAAATATAGAACTTTATCATTTACTAAGCATTGACACCAAGGCTAAAATCCTTTCTAATGTAACTCGATTAAATAAATCTTTATACTTCTTCTCATCGTGTGGGTTGTGACCTCATCAACCCTGGTATCAGGGTTATTATTGAGCCGCCAAATGCCCTAACATGGCTCATGTAACGACTACATACTTGGTCCCGGTTACTACTTAAGTACATCAGTAAGTACGAGTAGTAACCGGGACCAACGGCTTAACGTGCCTTCCGAAGCACGGATCATTTTACTTTCGGACAATCAGATGATCAGCTTGTAATGTCCTAACCAAACTAGTGATTTTTATGATATGTCCCCACCGGGATTCGAACCCGGGGCCTCCGTGAGCCCAACGCTCAACCACTGAACCACGGAGGCCCGTCTTTATACTCATAATTAATTCTCCACACGCCCTTAGCTATATCACAGCTATAATTTCAAGGTTCACTAGAATGTAGATTGCCTACAAGCGATTATAATTTCTACCCGTCCGTCGTATGAAGTAAAAGGAAATAACTGCCTGGTTAATTTAACCCAGCGATCGTTTCCGTTGTAACCGTTGTTGCAAGAAATTGATTTAGTGAGGTAAGGCAACGGCCTCTGTGGTCCAGTGGTTAAGCGTTGGGCTCACGATCCGTAGGTCCCGGGTTCGAATCCCGGTGGAGACATATCACAAAAATCACTTTGTGTCCTTAGTTTGCTTAGGACATTACAAACTGCTCACCTGATTGTGTGATGCTCCCTGGCCGGACCACTATTTAGTACGCAATTGCGAAGGAACTCAATACGCGCTACATAATGTCTACTTTCATCTGCATACCAAGAAAAAAATAGTACGGCAAAGAGTTAAAAGAAAAATGATATTATTTGTGGTGCGGCCAGAGAGCAATGCTCCCCAGCCGGACCACTGTGAATCTCAGAAATTACGTTATGTAGTCATGCAATGAGGGTATGAATAAATAGACCTAAAATTCTACTCCTTACGTTTTTACTCTGATCCTCGAATCTTGTCTAGATTAGAGTCAATTAAAAGTTGAATGTGGTCCGGCTGTAGAGGATTCTCTGCAGCCAACAAATTTTATGGTACAAAGCTTACCAGATTTATTTATGCATTGAAATAAAAGTATAACATTTCTACTTTCTACTGACGTCACTTTTTTGGAATAAAACCTAATATTTATTTAATTATGATCAAAAGTAAGGTGTCCGGCTAATGAGTATCTGATTTAGAAACATAGTTTTCAGTTTATGAGACGACAAACATGTATTATCTGAATCTAAACAAAACATTTACAATAAAGGTCTTACTACAACCCTTAGAAAGCCTTAGTTTTACTTAAAATAACAATTAATAATGTTAGGATACAAACATGTTCTAAACGCCTGACAAAATATTAATAGCTTTGCATTTTTATTTCGAAGCTTCCGATATCTGTTCGTCTGTCTGTATAACTGTCTGTTACCGGCCTCTGCAGACCGAACGGTGAGTGCTAGGAGACTAAACTTACAGAATAAGTGTTATGGTAACCGCTCTCATGGCAAAAGTAAAATTTTCGAATGTAAGTATCTATAAAAATTAGCTGATGCCCGCGGTTTTGCCCGCGTAGACTCACATTTGACTGGTTTTTCTCTTTGTAGCTTACGTAGAACGTTTCTGGCTACACATATCAATCGAAATACAAATCGTGAGACTAGAATAAGTGGGGCAAAAAGGAAAGATGGTCATCATCACAACAGTGAATAAAAAGGAAGAGGATGTATAACTAGCGCCGCTATTGGAAAAATATCGTTATTTACAACAGCACTATATTACATAGACATTAGATAGATTTTTTATAGATACATTCGAAAATTTTACTTTTGCCATGAGAGCGGTTACCATAACACTTATTCTGTAAGTTTAGTCTCCTAGCACTCACCGTTCGGTCTGCAGAGGCCGGTAACAGACAGTTATACAGACAGACGAACAGATATCGGAAGCTTCGAAATAAAAATGCAAAGCTATTAATATTTTGTCAGGCGTTTAGAACATGTTTGTATCCTAACATTATTAATTGTTATTTTAAGTAAAACTAAGGCTTTCTAAGGGTTTTAATAAGACCTTTATTGTAAATGTTTTGTTTAGATTCAGATAATACATGTTTATCGTCTCATAAACTGAAAAATATGTTTTTAAATTAGATACTCATTGGCCGGACAAGGTGTCCGGCCAATGAGTTTTGATCATAATTAAATAAATGTTAGGTTTTATTCCAAAAAAGTGACGTCAGTAGAAAGTAGAAATGTTATACTTTTATTTCAATGCATAAATAAATCTGGTAAGCTTTGTACCATAAAATTTGTTGGCTGCAGAGAATCCTCTACAGCCGGACCACATTCAACTTTTAATTGACTCTAATCTAGACAAGATTCGAGGATCAGAGTAAAAACGTAAGGAGTAGAATTTTAGGTCTATTTATTCATACCCTCATTGCATGACTACATAACGTAATTTCTGAGATTCACAGTGGTCCGGCTGGGGAGCATTGCTCTCTGGCCGCACCACAAATAATATCATTTTTCTTTTAACTCTTTGCCGTACTATTTTTTTCTTGGTATGCAGATGAAAGTAGACATTATGTAGCGCGTATTGAGTTCCTTCGCAATTGCGTACTAAATAGTGGTCCGGCCAGGGAGCATCACACCACCTGATTGTCCAAAAAGTAAGATGTTCCGTGCTTCGGGGGCCTTTGGCGGCTTAATAATAATCCTGACACCAGGGTTGATGGGGTTATTCACCTCCCAACCTGTGGTTTCGCAGCGAACCTGTGGATTCTATCGTGTGCGATAGAAGAAGAAGAAGACAAGATATAAATTTTGTGGGCTGTCGTGAACCTTATTCTTTTTAATAATATGTGTTGTCGCGTATTTAAAGCACAAGCCGTTGTGACTACAATTTCACGTCTTCCTGTTATGACGGACCGTGAACAAGCGAAGCGAAAGTGCCCATCACCCAATCAGTCATAGACGTAATTTTATGCAATCAATACTGCCATGGCATCGGTAATAACCATTTAGTTTTTATTAGCTCGTCGGCATTTGTAATGAAGGACTTTCCAAGCTACGTTTCCCAAAAACAACATAGATGGCGTTGTACAGATTTAACGTGACAATTACCTATTTTCTCATTGCTCGAGTAGATAACTAAAATCAAAAATATAATGTGTAAAATACTACTGCTCTCAGGTGGGGAGGTGCTCGTCGTAATCAAACAATTCAGCAATTCTCTTGAATAATGTTATATTTTCATAAACAATGTTAACTCTCCAACTCTTGATAACAGATTACCGCAACCGAACCAAATTCCCGTCACCGCCTTATTCAAAAAGGCGGGAAAACGTTCTCGTTCGAAAAAGAAGAAATCAAAATAAAAACAAATGAAATAATATGCCAGTTCCAAATTAAAAATAATAAAGTCGTGACACAGATTCACGACTTTATTCCGTCTGTTATTAAGTTATATACTTAATCTAATAATAATTAAATAATAAAATAAATATTACGAACCCTAACAAATGTAATGGCAGAAGCATATTTAAAATGATTTCGTGCTTGATATTCCGATCAGATATGGTATAGAATCATGTTGCTACATACATATATTGCTTTTCTTTATTTTGATCAGAATTTTTTTTATTTTGGACGATGTGTTGTGCCTGGGTGTAATAACAAACATTAACAAAAAATAATAATAATAGTTTTGTCTAAGATGGGTTTGTTTCAGTCGAATTGGTTTTTGCTGTAATGGCTGAATGTAAAACTGTAAAAATAAAATAAATAAATTTATACCCAAAACAAAAAAAAATCCATGAAATTAGAAGGTTAAACGAAGATAACTCTGTACAGCGCCATCTACATTTATTTTAAGCAACGTAGCCTGGAAAATCCCACATGGCAACATTAAATAAAGATAAAAAGCTTGATAAAAAAAAACTTCATCTCCTCCGGTTGAAAATAGAACGCTTGTGCCCAGTAGACGTAACTATAGCATCGGTCCCGGATGCTATTTACTTTAGTAAGTGTGTACTGACTTCTTGCTACAACCCTAGCACCAGGGCTGTCGCAACCTGTCAGTCACTGACTTCACAACCCACGTGATACCCTGGTATTAGGGTTACTATTGAGAAGCCAAAGGCCCTGACATGGCTCATGTAACGACTACATACTTGCTTTAAGTAAATAGTGGTAAAGATCGACCGCATAACCTGCAAGTTATATTATATGATATCAACTCACAATTCGATGGAGAAGTACCTAGGTAATCCGCTCTGGTTGATAAGACTTTAGATCACTCTATCCGTTTTTAAATGGCATTTGTTTCTCTCTGTTACATGTAGGTATTTCATGGAGTAGGTATTTAGAGAGGATCATGTTGCATCATCATCATCAGCCCATAAACGTCCCCACTGCTGGGGCACGGGCCTTCCCTATGGATGGATAGGGAGATCGGGCCTTAAACCATCACGCGGGCCCAGTGCGGATTGATGGTTATTAACGACTGCTAATGCAGCCGGGACCAACAGCTTAACGTGCCTTCCGAAGCACGGAGGAGCTCGAGATGAAAACTTTTTTTTTGTGGTCACCCATCCTATGACCGGCCTTTGCGAAAGTTGCTTAACTTCAACAATCGCAGAATTCGCAGACCGAGCGCGTTTACCGCTGCGCCACCGAGCTCCTCAAATATCATTCCTCGTTTTTAAATAGCATTTGGTTCTTTCTGTCACATGTAGGTATTTCATGGAGTAGGTATTTAGAGAGGATCATGTTATACCTAGGTATAAAAAGCTTTCCCACAGTTACCTATCTGATAAACGTGCAGTCGAGATGGTGTGAACATTAACTAATCTATCTCCATCTACATAAATACATGTTTACAGATATACTTTCCTGTGTGAAACATTGCACACTAAATCCAGTACAGTCATGAGCAATATAATGTACCCACTTTAGGACTCTGTCGCACTAACATAATTAGACATTTAGTGAGACTTATAGTTCAATTTGTCAAAAAAGTTATTGTGACATGGTACTAAAGTGTATACATATTAATGCTCGTGACCGTACAAGTTATCCACACTAAATGTCATAGAATAAAGAATAATACCACGTTTTTTTTTAAATAATATAGGCTCGCTTTGACCAAAATCTCACCTGATGGTAAGTGACGATGTGGTCTAAGGTGGATCACGCTTACCTAGCAAATGCCTATTCACTCTAGCCTTGAAGGCTATCAGATTATAACGAGTTGGAAAAACAGACAACTACTCCCGATATTTCAACACTGTTTCAAGTGCCATGATCACGGGATGACTGATGAAATTGGAGTGGGGTAGGTAGATCCATAACTTGCGTACTGTATTCTTCTTCTATCGTGTGTGTTGTGAAGTGGATTACCAACCCCATCAACCCTGGGACATGACTCATGTAACGACTACGTACTTACATCAGTAAGTAATAACCGGGACCAACGGCTTAACGTGCCTTCCGAAGCACGGATCATCTTACTTTTGCGCAATCAGGTGACTACTCTACTCACCTCTACTCTATTGGAGTGAAATTAAGTCTGTGATGACATATATCAAAAGACAACATGCTTGCATCACCTTACCCCATGTCATTGCAGGTGGATGAAGAATACTGATATTAGAATATGTCGTTATGTGTCGGCATGGAACGTGCCCTCCCTTTCATCCTGCCCATGTCGTAAGAGACAACTGCGCGGTTGTGACCGACCCGACGACGGATGCAAGCTGTCTTTTATAAGTATTACTTATGTAGAATAGGTAAAAGGACAAACCTAATATTAAATTAGATACTTTTTATGATTAGACAAAGAAATACACACGACGACATCAATAAACGTGGTCAAACGTACTCTTTGTTATGTCCATAATGATAGACTTTCCAGACGTACAGAATTGTCATAGTTTAACCTTCTAATTTCATGGATAACAGACATACTTATGCATCTTTTTTTTTCCTCTTTTTTAGGCCGCCTGTTGTGCTTTTCTGTATATGCTGTCCTTATCTCTGTATTTTGTGTCCATTGTGCTCAATAAAGTATTTTATCTATCTATCTATCTATCTTTTATCTTTGTTTTTCAGTATAAATGATTACCCTTTTTATTATACCCAGGCACAATAACATATTCCACCCATTATTATTCTCATCAATATAAAGAGAAGCAATATAGGTAGCATAAGAGCCAAAAGGTAACTTTTGATAATAACAAAATCAGCCTAAAGTAGACTTGGTTTTATTATGTACATATATTTCCCTCTAATCGCTGCTTTAATAACCATACAGATAGATAACAAATTAAAAACAATAAAACAGCCTGATACTCCCACTGCTGTACAAAGGCGTCCCCTCAATCTAACTAATACTAATCTAACTAAAAAACTAATAACGCATATGGCATGAGGACGTGGAAATACATATTACCCGATATATTGAATAAGTTACCTAAAGACAAACAAACGGACATACTTACTGACATAAAAACATGTAAACGTACTTTAAAGAATTTATACTTGGGTTCTAAAGATGTAACGTAATGTTACGATATTATTGTAACGAGGGAGCAATTTTCATTCGCTTCTCGCATAAGCCTTATTCAGGCTTTTAGATAAGCGTCTTATACTATGTAAATAAATAATTTGTAAAGTGTTTTGAACAAAATAAAAAAAAATCAACCGGGTGTGGGGAGGGGAATAGCAAATGAAGGTTTAAAACGTTCATGACCGTCGAAGTGTTAAATGTCTTAGGCCGAGAAGTGACAAGTGAATGCGTCCGAGTGTCCGAGTCAAATCTCCCATCAGTCACGTTAAAAAAAAACACTAAATAACTTATGCAACAATCTCGCAGAAACATGGCGCGTTAAAATAACTGTAGCTAAGTGTCTCTAATTATAATGACCTACTCTTCACTAACTTGAAAATACGGTCAAACGAAAATTGCTCCTTCTACCTAGCTCTTTGTAAAGTTGAAATTCTGTCATACCTATCCTACCTAAGTACTTAAATAGATTCAAATAGGGAATATGTAGGTAATATCTATTGGTGTAGGATTAGAGGTAGAAGAATCGTACTTTTATACGTAGGTAAGTATATCATGAGATAAATGTAGATATATTACATCAAATTGTAATGTCCTGTAAAGTAACGGATAGGTGTTTTACTACAATACCACTACTGGTTACAGCCCACTAAACAAGCACCTAATCACTATAGGATTATTCCTTATTCTATGCTTTAGGCCTACAAAGAGGACTGTCTGTGGGTAGAAGAAATTGTCTTTCTCGTGATCCTGGAGTGCGTGGAAGTTGCAGCACGATCGGTGCAAATCCTCAAGTAAACGAGGTCGCTCCTCGAAGCCTTCTGCAGAAGCAGGAGGCTTCAGAGCTTCGGCGGCTATTTATAGCCAAGAATTATTTCACCCATACATAAGTCTAAACGCGGAAAAAATATCACAGTCTATCATGCGTATAAAAAAAAATATAACGCTGCGTCTGAATACTATTTTTACCATTTTATTCTTGGGAATATTGGACCAATAGATATATTTTAAAACAATGTGAACCAGTTATATTTGTACATAGTTGCTTCAGTAGGATTTTGTTTGTAGGTCAAGGTGAATAAGAAATAAGTTTCATACTTACCGATCAATGTAGTGCTGGGGTGAGGGCGTCTAAAAATAGATCGCACTTTATTTCTTTTAGCAGCGGTTTGTTTTTTCAGAATGCCAATAATTAGATTAATTGATACTTACGGATAAAGTTAAATCGTACTACAATTTTCGCTATAGTGACGCATTCCCATCAACAACTTTCTTACGTTCCCTTATTTTCGATTAAAAAATATATTAACATAATCATCATCATCAGCCCATTGACGTCCCCACTGCTGGGGCACGGGCCTTCCCTATGGATGGATAGGGAGATCGGGCCTTAAACCGTCACGCGGGCCCAGTGCGGATTGATGGTTATTAACGACTGCTAATGCAGCCGGGACCAACGTCTTAACGTGCCTTCCGAAGCACGGAGGAGCTCGAGGTGAAAACTTTTTTTTTTGTGGTCACCCATCCTATGACCGGCCTTTGCGAAAGTTGCTTAACTTCAACAATCGCAGACCGAGCGCGTTAACCGCTGCGCCACCGAGCTCCTCAACACTATATATATTAACATATATTATTGTTTATCTTTCCAGGTACTGTGGTGCTCTTTGGCGGTGCTGTCAGTGCTATCCGGGACGCATGGTCACGGGCGGCTAATCGAGCCGCCATCGCGGGCCTCGGCGTGGCGCTTCGGGTTCGACACCCCCCACAACTACAACGACCACGAGCTCTACTGCGGCGGCTTCTCCCGCCAGTGGAACAAGAACGACGGCAAGTGTGGCGTCTGCGGCGACGCCTGGGACGCGCCACAACCCCGCCCCCACGAACTCGGAGGCCGCTTCGGCAAAGGCGTCATCGTACGACGATACGCCCCCAAAGACGCCGTCACTATCAAAGTAGACCTAACCGCTAACCACAACGGATACTTCGAATTCAGAGTATGCGATGAACCAAAAGGCACTACTCAGGAATGTCTCGACAAACACGTGCTGAAGGTCGACGGACGAGATGGGACGAAGTTCTATCCCAGAGACGGGAATAAGATATACGAAATGAAATACAGGTTGCCTGACGACTTTGAATGTGCGCATTGTGTGTTGCAATGGAGGTATATAGCTGGAAACAATTGGGGAACTTGTGAGAACGGGACGGGGGCGGTGGGGTGCGGACCGCAGGAGGAGTTCAGGGCTTGTGCTGACATAGCCATTGGGGAGAAGTTCGCGACCACGACGAGACGGCCGAGACCGACGTACGTGCCTCCGGGCAGACGGCCCACCGTACCCACTCCGGAGGAGAGCTCTGGAAGCTCCTGGTACGGCCTGGTCATCGCTATCGTTGCGTTGCTCGTCGCTGTCGCTGTGCTCGCAGGTATCTACCTGTACTACTACAGGGGAGGCATGCGCATCAAGAGCCTGCTCAAGTCAAAAACTGCCCCGCCCGCCCCCGTCCCGCCGCCGAGACACAAAAGAGCATCCCTGTCAAGAGAAATGCCTCCAGAATTAACCCCCTCGAAGGGCATTCCCGAATCGGGCTTCGAGACTGTAGACTTAAGAGCCAAATGATTCTGTTAGGTTAGTAAATAAAGAACGCCGAACTAAATGTTACTTTTCACAGAACTGAAGATAAGTTAGCTCTTGAAAAGATCTGTTGAAAGTTTTATTAGCCGTAAAAGATTTTTTGTAGAGGTGAATGAACCTGGAATGATTTTCTGTAAGCCAAACTTTTGTCCTGATATTTGTGTTCACAAAATGGCGTCCTATGTTTTTTTGGTTCTCCTATCGACTACCACTGCCGTAACTAGTGATATTTTGAGTGTGTGAATGTAAGCCAGTGTTCTAATTCGATCTGAATTTAAAAATATAATTATTTTTAAGTAAGCTTAAGTATAAGACCTTTGTAAATTATATTTATGTTTTTAAATTAAAAAATATTTAAATTAGTATTATTTCCGTTGTTTAATTTTAAAAGAAAACAAATACACCATGATAGGAAGTAGACCTCACTAGATCAATACCTAAACATACTGAAATGATAAGAGCCAATTCCTTCTTTTATGAACAACCTACTTTACGTGCTTACAAATTAGCAATAAGGTAGGTAGAAGTTAAAAAAAAGTACAAATACTTAACTAAGGAATTTGCATTTTATCTATTTTACATCCAAACAGACACAATTTCACTTCACATAGCAGATGACTGACCCGTCTTTGTAGTCTGTGGGACAGACTGCCTACTCTGGTGCGAAATAAAAGCGTGTATAAAACAGCGCCATCTATTATAGATAATTCGGAAATAAATACTGTCATGAATATGATGTCATTTCTATCATTTCGTGTCATGACTATAGAGATTTTTTTTTTCTTATATGGCAACACTATGCAAATGTCAATGTCAAACTATAAAACCATAGACAAAATCACAAAACAAACGTGCTGCTGAAAAGCCAAAGAAGTCCCGAAAGCGGATTTATTTTCGGAAAAAAGACTTAGATAAATGAAAAATGCCGGCGCGGCCTCAGCATATGCACGACGGCGGTATTGTGGAGCGTCGATTGCGGCCGATATACGGTAAATGCTTTGTAAAAATTACGTCTACAACAACCTCCCTTGGAGACGGGGTCTTTGCGGTGATATTATGAGAAGTTGTGTATTTTGCAGACTGGTTGGACAATGGAAACAATAAGAAGGCTCTGCAGGAGGCAGAAAAGGTGCTTAAAAAGAGTCCTTCGTTGCAAGCGGCGCGAGCGTTGAAGGCACTGGCTCTTTTTAGGTTAGGAAAAGCACCGGAGGCACACGCCGTGCTGGACGCGCTGGCGGACGAGAAACCGAGCGACGACACGACGCTGCAAGCCATGACCATATCCTACAGGGAGTCCCAACAACGTGAGTACTTTAAATTCATACTATCCTAGTACAATCCCCTTCTAAAAGACCAACTCTTAGTGCTATTTTTAATGCCACCATTTTTTTTTTATTATGGTTTACAAAATTAATAATAAATAACTTTAAAACAATATCTACTCTGGGTTCAGAAAGATGGCTGTCACAATAATTTAATTAGTCCATCAGCAGTATAAAAACTTTCTTCAGTGACAAATGAGCTAAAATAATATATGTATCCCTGAAAGGGTAGGCAGAGATGTATTGCAAAAGAGCTAAAACAATACTTTTTATATAAGTTAATTATTTCCACAATCATCTGTGGTTTTTGATGATTAGAAAAAGTTATTGTAAGTTACACCAAAAGATCTCTTAGCTATAACTTCATTGTAAGTATTTTGAAACATAATAACTTTAAATGAACTCCACTCCCACAGATCAACCGAGGAATTGGTTTTGTGGGGTTTTATTGTACCAATATGTTTTGTATTCTTATGAAAAATAAACATTTTACTTACTTACTTACACACTTCTATTTCCCCCATATAGGACGTAAAAATTCAAATTCAAAAATTTCTTTACTAAGTAGATAACATAGTTACACTTTGAATTATAATTTTTTTCATAACAAATGTCTCATCTGCCTAAAACTACTGAAACATTAAACACTCCTGAAACATTAAACATTCTTTAAAAAAAAGCAATATATTGTCATACAATTAGAAATAATATGTAGGGATGAGGAGTTTCAATTTCTTAGAATTTCAAGGTCAATGACCTATGGTCTATGTTTCTGAAGGTGTTAATTACTTTTAGAGTGTTATATCTAGGGTGATGGTGACACTATACCAAATATTGAGAAGGATAATTCAGCTCATGATTCATTGTTCCCCTCTTTCTGAATTAGTATTTAGTATGGTATCACTAACAGCCTAGTATTATCTTCTTGTTGCTGTAATCTGTGTCCCAGTGGATAACTGTTTTTTTGATCTTCCCAACAGTGCACAAGGTGTGTGCCTTATACGAGGCGGCGGTGAAGGCCGAGCCGTTGTCTGAAGAGCTCCACTCTCACTTGTTCATGTCGTACGTCTGCATCGGGGACTACCGCGCGCAGCAGCGGGCCGCTATGGCGCTCTATAAGTTTGCGCCCAAAAATCCTTATTACTTCTGGGCTGTTATGAGCATTGTTATGCAGGTGAGGCATCCATACCAATATTATAGATGCAAAAGTGTATGTGTCTATCTGTTCGTTTGTCCATCTTTTATGGCAAAATGGAGCGACGAATTGGCGTGATTTTTAAGTGGAAATAGTTGAAGGGATGGAGAGTAACATAGGATATTTTTTGTCTCTTTCTAACCCCCGCATTTCCCTAAAATGGATAAAAATCGTGCATCATTTATTTTTTTTAAAATGCCCCCTATCCCTTCAAAGAGAGGGTGAAATTTTATATGGGGTAGGAAGCTAAAAATTTGTAATAAGGAAATGGGAACTGTGTTATTAAGAGGCAGACAGTTAACATAACACACACATAATATTGAAAGGAGCAGAGCTAAGTCACTCTACATAATATTATAGTCCATTTTCAACTGTCTTTTCATGCAGTCTGGTTTTAAGTGCATTATATCATATATCCTGTACTTGTAGAATGTGTTATATAATTGTACTTCAGTTTATACAAAGTAGGATTGCCAAAATAAATTACCGTAAATTACAATAACTGTAGCATTCCAACTTTAGAAGCCATAAAAAATGCAACTATGTATAACTACTTCCACTTTATCAGTGGAAATACAATATTGCTTGGAACTGGTAGAATGAATTTTACAACCTTTTGTTTACATATAGATGCATCTCACCAGTTTCCTACTACGTAATTTCAAATCCTAATTTCTTACATTTTGTATATTGTAATATGGTAACTAATATTAATAAAATACTTCCTTCAACAGGCGAAAACTATGGATGATCCCACTAAAAAAGGCATCCTTCTTTCTCTAGCCCAGAGAATGGTGGACAACTTTATAACTGAAAACAAAATGGAGGCTGAACAAGAAGCACGGTTATACATCATGATCCTTGAACTACAAGACAAATGGGAAGACATCTTGAAGTTCATAGAGAGCCCCTTATACTCCAATTTAGTCCCTGGTTCAACTGCCCCAGCGTGTATACCGTATTTGATGAAGCTAAAACAATGGAGACGGCTTAATCTGATCTGTAAAGAGTTGCTATGGGAGAACCAAGATAGATGGGACTATTACTTGCCATACTTTGATTCGGTCTTTCAGTTGATGAAGGATGGGACTACAGAAGATGATACCACTGGGACCGTAGATGATACAGCGGAGAAATGCCACGAATTCATCTGCTCGATCATAGAAAGTATGTCATCTGGCAGAGCATTGCGGGGTCCTTATCTTGCTAGATTGGAGTTGTACAAACGGTTGTCTGTAGACGGTGATCCGTCATCCTTGCTTGGTAGTGGAGTAGCGTTATGCTTACAGTATTTAAGAGTGTTTGCTCATAAGCCATGTGCAGTACCAGACCTGAGGCCATACTTGCCAATGATACCGCAGAACGAGAGGGAGGAACACTGCAGAGATTTCTTAACATGTCTCGGATTTGATGAGAATAGTGAACCTGATAATGTAAGTATAGTTTTGAAATCTGTTACTTTATTTCCTAACGGTTAAATTACATCTTGAGGAAATTAGTATTCACAGTTATTTTATCATTTTCCTTTAAAAAATCTGTTATGAAATAAGCCATTTCACTTTTGTCAATTTTATATATTTACCAGAACTCTTATGGAAGTTATTTTTCCATTAGTTATAGAATTTCTTGAGAAGAATAGCTTTTTCCAATATTTTTAGTATAAGCCACAGAAATTGAAGTAATATGGTAGCATAGAGTTACTAAACAAATATTATTATTTAAGCAAAACATTCCAGCCAAGTTGTTGATGCCACATTTGTCAAAAAAAGGAAAGTAAAAAAGCAATTAAGTCTTTCTCAAAGACTAAGCAACCGTCCTCCAAACAGATAGACGACATCCAGCGGCACATATCCTGCCTATCGGCGTGGCGCCTCACAGCGGCACCGCTCCCCGCGGACCAGTGCCTCGAGCTCGCTCACACGCTACGTCGTCACTACGTGCGTTGTTTGCAACGCGGGCTGATCACTGCCACTGTTACTGAGTTCTGTGCTGCCGATGGCTACGGAATACTGGCTGCGCATCATTATTTCTTTGCTGGTAAGTTTCTAGACTTGCATCAATGAGTCATTAATTTATCTTAAGTGCAGTTTTTACTAACGCAGTGGGCTCGACCATTATAGACGGCGATATGGCTATCACCCTGGTCTAGCAAAAAGCTCGGGGAGGTATGGGTACTTAGTTCATCTTGCGATGGATGTACCTCTGCCTACCCCATTGGGATAAAGTCATGAGCTTATGTGATGTTGTAGGGGGCGAGAGAGACAAATCCTGGAAACCACGTGATATCAATTATCTATGATCCAAACATGAATTCAAACTCATAAAGTTGAATTAACATTTTTGGCTTTCCACCTAATTTTCCATGTAGTAGCGTAGTCATAAGTCTTTGTTGCACTATGACTGCATCCTTCAGAAATGCTCACTAGAAGCTCGTCAAATCGCAACTTAAAAAGCGAAAGGAAACAAAACGAAATTGTATATTGACGTATGTGAAATAAAACCATTTTTAAAATAAATAACACATTTAAGTCTATAAGGATATGGGTCCATTGAAAATAACCAATTTTAACATCTTCACCTTCCAGCGGTGGAGCAACAAAGTGCAGCACCGGTTGTTGAGGCGCTGTGTCTACTGGAATTAGTTCTGCACCACTCGCCGGCCAACTTCCACGCCAAACTGCTGCTTATCAGCCTCTACCACTCTATAGGTGAGTCTGTCAACCAAATGTCTGTCTGTCAATCCTGATAAAGTCAGAATAAAAACTTTTTTTGAACACAATACTTCGAATTAAAAACTGAATAATAGTTGTGCGTTTCCGCGTCAAACTAGTATACTAAGAGATGTTATTGTTTAACCTTTTCAGTATATCTTAACACTGTGACACCAAAATGTTTACTTTTGACATGTTTATTTAACAAAGCTGCAAGAATAAGCAGCATGAATGAGCATCTTGGCCTTACCCTGAAATTTGCGAAAGGGGAAAGAAAGAAACTAAATATTGTTAAATTGTGTATGTAGCGGACCCAACTAGTTGGCCACCTAGTTCCGCTCACATGCAACAGATGGCGCCACATTCAATAATGCAGTCTTCAAGCAGTCCTGAAACGCGGTATCGAAGTTTTCACGGCAAGACGTATATATACAATTTCCAACACAACACTGTTGGATCGTCGATCTCTAGTCACACTACCAACTTGTGGCTAGCGGGGTACTATGCTCAGTTCGGTACCCCGAAAACATCCTTTGGCGGCAGCACACCCTCGCCGCCAAATGTAAATGTATTGTGTGTTGTGGTTTGTCTGAAACAAACATTTTTATTATTATTATTGTTAAAAGTCATGAATTTCGCGACGGAAAATTCCACTTGATTAACTCAGAATCATGAGCTGAGGAATCCCTCTCAGTATTTGATGCTGCCTGACGTGTGTGCAGGTAACGCGCTGGCGGCGGACTCGGTGTACCAGCGGCTGGAGGCCAAGCACGTGCAGCTGGTGTCGCTGGGCTGGCTGCACGCCGCGCGGCTGCAGCCCGCCGCCGCGCACACGCGGGCGCTGCAGCTGCTGGCCGACACCCGGGCCTTCCACCACCACCACGCCAAAGACGTCAGTGCATCTACCGTCTTTAACCTATACAAACACATACAAAATTAAAAAAGGTTTAAAAGAAAAACTATAATAATAAGTGTGCCGGCCGACGTTTATTCTAACACACACAACCTATTTCCAACGGTTAAACCGAATTAAATTCCTTCCTCCAACACTTCGTATGGCCGCCATCTTGTTTTTCCGCCATTTTGATTATTTTTACCCGTGACTGAATTTGACCATTTGAATATGTTTTGTGGAAAAAAGCTGTCCCTCTCATTACAGAGCATGGAACACCTAACCTACGCGTACAAGTACGGAACGTTCGAGAAGCTAGTAGAACTAGTGTCGTGGGGCGCTCGCCTGCGCGCATGCGCGTGGTGCGCGCTGTGTGCGCGCGAGCGGGCGCTGTGCGCTTTGCTGGGCGGCCCGCCCGCGCCGCTGCACGCGCCGGCGCCGCTGCTGGCGCAACACACGTCAGTATTTCTATATCACATATTACCTGAATATTATAAATGACCTACATATGTCCCGCTACTGGGAATAGTCATCCCCTCAAAGGACACCGGAAAGGGTATATCATACTCAACTACGATGCTCCTCTGCACCAGGTAGAGGTCCTAGTAGCCAAAGCATTTGTTTTCTAAAAATGACTACCTTCATGTGGGAGAGAATCCGAATGACCGAATTTCACGACTTGCCCGGAATGACACACAGGTGTTTACTTTCTTCATTTTAAATAATCATAAAAAAAAATGCAAAAAAAATAATAATCATATTTTGGTCTTCTAGGGACAACCGCGACCTGAACGTCATTTTAAACTGGGACCCACCTCAACTTCAAGATCCAGACTTAAAATCCAGAACATTCGACCAAGACCTAGCATACCTTAGACTGAAGGACGGCTTAGTATCCGCCATAGCTCTGTGCATAGAGTGTGCAGATAGTCGGCCCATAGACGAAAGAAGACAGCAGTATTCTGAGTTAAAGATCTGTGTGGACGCGTTCAGTGTTGCCATGGAAAAGTGCAAGGAAAGGTATAATTGTAAGGAGAGGATTAGTATATCAGCGCCGTTGCCTAGTAGGATTATTGGTGAGTGAATTTATTGCTTTTTAGGCGTTATTATTATTTATGTGTGAGAGGGCTGACTAATGCAAGCCGATTAGCTACAGCGACCTAGCGGGATCTATTGTGACCAAATCTCTACATACATTTAAAACTCCTCCAATCTGTTCGATTAGATTGAGCGTCTTTTTGTGTGCGTCAAGCTAGCGGCCTCAAAAAAAAATGGGCATGAAAAAATAATTTGACCATACCAAAAATTAGTACTCTTATTGAAAAAAATAGTACCTGTTGTAAAAAAATTAGTACTATCACGGTTCTGGATTTATAGCCATGTTTTATTGCACTTGCTAGCTTGACGGTGAGCGAAATTTGGCGAGAGTTAACGACAAGGTCTTTCGCTTTGATTTAAACGCCAAAAAATCTCAAAAAGTCTTTTTGGGAGGATGCTCCTTGACCTCCTGGAGATCCATTATGTGGCTTATATGTGACAAGCGATAGTAATTGCGTTAGTGAGTAATTCGCTTAATTATCAATAATAAAATGTAAGTTCTTGGAATGTTGAAGATACCAATTTAATAGTAATACTCACGTAACAATTACGTCATCAAACGGCTGGCAATGGCGGCTTTTCATAGGATTTGCTTACCTTGTTTTATTATACCATGCATGCGACGTTTGTAATAGAGTATAGGGTGCCGTTAACCGGGAGGAATAAAACACAATTCCTGGAAACCACAGAAACTTCAAACTCAGGCGAAGTCAATGGTTTAGAGCCCAGGCTAGGGTTAGAACCCGTGACACTAAAATGTATGTCACACTTTCTCCGAACAGGCCTATCATGGATTTACGCCCTAACAGTGCCTTATTATGTCTATACATATTTATGTTACTGCACTGACTGTAATCTATACTAACATTATGAAGAGCAAAGTTTTGAATTGAATAAACTCAAAAACACAAAAATAATTCTACATTATCACTGAGTAATATAGGCTATATTTATTACTATATAAGAATCCGTACTAAAATTTACTCTTAAAAAGTAAATGTTCACACGTGCGGAGCCGCGACGGGTCGCTAGTAGCTTATATCATTTTAGTCAAATACTTTTCGCGCATTTTCCATAACTTTAAATTCCTTCTTCCCCAGCATTTGTAAATTCACCGGTTCCCTACCGGGAGTTGTACTCTACCTGCCTGTCCATGGTGGGGGAATTCTCTATGGGTAACGCTGCGCCCGCGCACACCCTGTGCGACCGCGCCGCGAAGCTGGTGGAGCAAGCGGTCGAGATACTCAAGAAGGAGGTCGCCGTCGGTGGAGATAACCTGTGGAGGGCCAGGGAGCGGCTGGAGATCTTGTCTAATTATCTTGAGGTCAGTAGACTTTTTTAGCTTCCTAACAATTTTAGGGTTGAACCACATCTTTCAGCACCATATCGCACTTTTATCCTTTTCTGTTACTCTGAACCGTAATTGGCTAGAGCAAGAGAGAGCGACCGCATGTCATCACCTCGTCGATTGTGCCGCCTGCGGTCACTCTCAACAGTAAAGGATAGAAGCATAGGAAAGTGCTAGGTGCAGCCAGATGTGGTTCAACCCTTAGGGGCACAGATCACGGGTCATTGACCTTTCATTCACGATAGCATACATAAACTGCCTATATACGTCCCACTGTATGGAGCATACTCCACCACGCTGCTCCACTGCGGGTTGGTGGAGGTGTTTTTACGGCTAATAGCCGGGACCAACGGCTTAACGTGCCCTCCGAAGCACGGAATCATCTTACTTTTTCGGACAATCAGGTGATTCAAGCCTGAAAAGTCCTTACCAAACAAAGGACAGTCTCACAAAGTGATTTCGACAATGTCCCCATCGGGAATCGAACCCGGACCTCCAGATCGTGAGCCTAACGCTCTAACCACAAGACCACGGAGGCACGGAGGCTGGCACGATAGCATGGAGTAACCAATAATATACTACGTAAAATACATTGTCCCTCGCCATAATAGAAAAGTTGCCTCTAATTTGGTAGCATGGGTGTGCTGCCGCCAAAGGATGTTTTCGGGGCACCGAACTGAGCATAGTACCCCACTAGTCACAAGTTGGTAGTGTGACTAGGGATCGACGATCCACTTGAGTCATGTTGGATTTTGTATATATGCGTCTCGCTGTGTAAACTTCGATATCGCGTTTCAGGACTGCATTATTAAACGGTGGCGCCATCTGTTGTATGTGGGAGGAACTAGCTGGCCAACTAGTTCGGTCCGCCACAGCTAATAATAATTATTCAGGGTTATTGACCCCAAATTGCACTAGCTACGACCTTCATTTTACTTATATTGTTTACCTTACAGTTCATCGGCATAGTATCCTTCCTCCTCGGTGTCTGCAACGAACTCATCACGCCAACCAACACGAAGAAACCGAAGAAAAAAACCAACCACTCGCCAGACGAACTCAAAACCAACGAACTCCTCAACAAACTCAACGAAACAGTGCAAAACTCGATCACAACCCTAGAAGAAATATTCGAGAATTTACCCAAACACGAATACAAAACGACCTTAGTAGATGAATTTAAAAACTTAAACCTTGAAGATAAGTATCAGAGTCCAGTGGAACAGAAACTAAAGACCACGCACGCGGCGATGGTGAACGACGTGAAGAATATTTTGATGAAGAAGACGAAATATTTGAAGAGTCTAATTCAGTGACCGGCCGTGCCCTATTGGGTGCGACGTTTCATACATATCTTGTAAATATTTCTTTAGATCCAGTGCTGGTTTGTAACGGATATATTAGTCAATCTTAACACATACAGTCATGAGCAATATAATGTATCCACTTTAGGACTCTGTCGCACTAACATATTTGACATTTAAGTGAGACTTACAGTTCAATTTGTCAAAAAAGTTAATGTGACATGGTACCAAAGTGTAGACATATTAATGCTCGTGACCGTACATACGTTAACTCACACCCATACATGCAGTCATGTAAATACATACACATGTGTGTATGAATGATGGATGGACGCCAGGCGACGTCATAATCGCTTTTGGTATTCATGCCTCAAGACAAAACAAGTGATATATTAGATACCAATTTTAAATAGAAGCATTATTCTCTTCTATCGTGTGGGTTGTGAGGTGGAGTACTAACCACAGAAAAAAGCAAAAATGCATTCTGTTAGTACTCGATACTTTAATATTTATCAATTATACAATAATAGCTTAATTCAGTAAGAAAATTACAGAATTTGGGGTCAGAATTATTTTTAACTAGCTTTAATTTCGAGGTAACACGGTTCCCCTCTCCTTATGTACCAATTTTTGATTCTTACCTTGAAAACTGCGGAAACTCCCATGTAAAATTTCATCCCTTCTTAGAAGCGGCGATTTTTTGTTAGTCACATATAGTCTGCATTGAAAATTACGGAATGCTCCATACAAACTTTTGCTCCCATTTTAGGGAAGCAGGGAGTTAGAAAGAGAGAATAAGCAGCCTATGTCACTCTCCTTCCCTTAAAATATCTCCACTTAAAATCACGTCAATTCGTCGCTCCGTTTTGCCGTAAAACACGGACAACCAGACAGATACATACACATTTATAATATTAATATATATTAGCCTTGCAAATATAATTATGACAATAATATTCCTTCTCTTTTTTGCTTTATAAATCGGCACTGGGTACATAATGTATAGTGTTAATATCTCCCACTTAGTATATAAACAACGCCTTATGCTGTTTCGCTATTTGAAACCGGGGCTAAATTCATAATGGTGAAATGTTTTCAAATTGAATTGTGGTACAAAAAGTAAAATTAGTTTATAAGAAGCAGATTGGGCCTTATTAATAATAGTTATATACAATTTATTTCGGGCTACAAGGGCCCTTACAATTAATACTTTAACCTAAGTATGCATGTAAAAAATAATGAACAGCAATTTAAAAAGAGAACCACTTATTTTGACGAATTTTGTGCCGCTTCGATGGTACAGTCATGAGCAATATAATGTACCCACTTTAGGACTCTGCCGCACTAACATATTTGACATTTAGTGAGACTTATAGTTCAATTTGTCAAAAAAGTTAATGTGACATGGTACCAAAGTGTATACATATTAATGCTCGTGGCCGTACTCAGTGGCGGTCTTCGGCGGAAACCGCGATACACCACGCCATTCGGTCAGAACAAACTATTAATGATAATAGACACGGTGATCCTGTGTTTCACTGGCTTGCTTCTCAAACGGGGAGCGCCAGTTCGAACCCCGGCACCGGACCTGCACTAATGAGTTATGAATTTAAGTGCTTCACTAACACAGTTGGCTCAACCTTTATAGACGGCGATACGGCTCACCACCTCGAGAAAGCCCGAGGCGTGGGTACTTAGTTCATCTTGTGATGGATGTACCTCTGACTACCCCAATAGGGGTATGGTCGTGAGCCTATGTGGTTCGGCCAGAAGTCCTTCATGAAGGTGTCCAACACGTCAGCACGTACACCATAAAATAATTGTAGCTGTACCTTCAAGAGCTGGTTTTGGTTGATTGGTTATTATCAGCTGTTGCCACCGTAAGTACATAATAAGCATTGTGATTTTAAGCAATAATAAAGTAAGTAAAACCCGTTCAATAGTTTCGTAACTAAAAATAAATATCATACGTAGGAGACTTGCCGTATGGATTTCTCTTAAGATATCTTCCAAAACTTGTTTGATTGGAATTTAAATCATTATGAAATTAGTCCCAAATAACACAGAGAGAGTACGCTTCGATCAACAGTGAAATATACGCTTTGATCGTGACAAATAGAATATAAATATTTAACAGAACATGAAGTGCGGCAGATTATTTGTTTAACAAAACGACGTGTTGAATTAAAATTTAAATTTGGAACATTAATATTGAGAATTAAAAACTTTATAATACCCAATACTGTAAAATTACATTTATTTTTATTCCTAATCGAGTTGAATTAAAATTTAAATTTGGAACATACTTATTAAAGATTAAATAATACCCACACTACTGTGAAATTACGTTTATTTTTTATTCCTAAAACTCGGTACTTAATATTGTTCTAATTATCATCAATCAGTCTGTATCATATCACACGTGAAGTGTTATGTTGACTTATAACTTTATAAGCAACTGTGACGTCAAATGCCGTGTTTATTATCTGACGACTTTGTGTTCTTACGACTTATATTATACAAATGTTGAGAGCGAAAGTAGCTATTACTAGAGTCATTATAATAAGTATGCTTAGCTATTTTTGTTATAAAAAAAAATCTTCATTTCCATACCCCTTTCAACGTAGCATGATTAGAGTGACATATCTCACGTATTTTCCGTACTAAGCTGTTCAACGTTGGTGCGAAAGAGCCATATTTGTCGTCTCTTTCGCTCTAGACGTTATAATTATGCTACGTTAAAAGTTGTAAAATCAGTCTACAAGTAAAGACCCTTTTTCCTAGACTAAAATTTCTTAGCTCAACGAAATAGTGCCTAGTACGTTAAATAATTAGGTTTGCAATCTTTTGGCATAATATCTATGGATTCTATATCCCGTATGCACATTTACAGGTACCCATAACTCATATTCTATTGCGAATATTTTTTGAATTTGATATGGTATTGTTAATGATAAAAGGTAAAATTAGATAGAATAATAAAGGAAAATCACAACATATAGCGCCAATAAAGACTATTTGGTTTCTTACTAATGTTAATACTAATAATGTTAATGTACTTTTGCATTTATATATAAATTTTAGTAATAATATACTAATTGTAATCTTAACGATTGATTTGTTCTTATTGACCTATTTGATACTAACTTGTGATGTGAGTATATCGGGTACCTGTCCGTCGGGCTAGATGAGTCACGGGTAGTTACGGGTGAATATCAAAATGTGTCAAGTTTGGTAGCGACTGTCATATAATTTTTTCGTGAAAAATTGGAGAAATTGGGAGAATTGGGAATTGAAAAATTCCTTTTTCATGTCGGAACCGAGGATCCTTTTGGATCTTTTTCATGTCGGAACCCAATTTTTCACGAAAAAATAATATAAAATTTCGCCACCAAACTTGAAATTTTGAGATTCACCCTTACCATGGTTACTCCCCACCAAATCCCTCGAGATCGTGGTTACCATAGTTACGCCCCGCCGATTTGCTATTAGACTACACGATCTGATCGGCAAACAAAGAGTTGGTGGGGGAGTAACCATAGTAACCACCCGTGACCTTGATGCATCTAGCCTAACGGATAGGTAGGTGTAAATAACCGCTTATCTTAGTTCAAAACGGACTTTTCAGTTCGTTCGTGTAAATTAAAATAAGCTGCAAAATAGCAAACACGGGGACTATAGAAAATGGTCCTTTTTATACCACAAAAAAAGAAGAAAACTGTTATATTTTGGATCACATAATTTTTGTTCACAATCTATCGGTATGAAGAGCCCTATCTAAAGGGCTTAGTCTTAAGGCTGGCTGTCCACGGAGAAATTAAACCAATAGGATTGCACAAACTATTCACCCGTGGTAGCCCACTTGGTAAAACGCTTGCCTCTCACTTATAGGTCGTGGGTTCGAATCCAGCACAGGTCTAAACCAATGATTGTCGAATTTGTTTTTGAATTCATGTTTGGATCATAAATTATTATCACGTGCCAGCGATGAAGGAAAACACATTCCCGAGAAATGCATTTTCGGTGTATGTAACCTAACCTGTATTGGGCTGGTTTTCCCTTTGCGGGTTGGAAGGTCAGACAGGCAGTCGCTTCAGTAAAAACCGGACCTGTCAAATCTTCGTGTTAGGTATGTGGACCCTGTGAAAAACGGAATAATGCTAGGGTGATGAGGATTGCATAAACTAGTTCTCAACTCCTTTTTTTGACGTGACTTATTGTAGATTTGCCGCAGATGGCAGTAACTATTTGGCCGGACACATGGGGAGCGCTGAAGGCTCTCACCCGGTACAACGTTTAAGTTCGCTACTCCCTGTATTGATAAATTTTTCTCCGTTTCATCCGCCGGCAGGCAGCCTAAAGAGGGTTTTCGGAAATGACGTCAGGTTTTGACAGCGCGTATTGTTGATATGGATGACCTCTTGTCAAAGTGGCGCCAACTAGTGGCGTGAATTAGTAAAATCGATCATTACCTCATTCTTTATATCGACGTTTACTTAAGAAATGTATAAAGCAATAATTTTTGACAAAACCTTTGTCTTCTTTCAGCTAGTAAGTGCATCTTTGTAAAATGTTAATAATTATTAATGATTATGAAACTTTCTATTAGAATGTTGTTCCTAAATCTAACGGTTACCTGTATCAATTCTTCGACATAATTATAGAATATCCACAGACTGCTTAGTATTATGTAAATAATTATATTTATTTATTCGGATAATTCAATCTATAATACAATGAAGCTTAGACACTATGTTAGTCTTAAACCTACTAAATACAACTTACTTATCTGTCTACTGCTATTTGGCTGCACGAGTGGAAGGCAACACACGCCAAGACACGTACTGCCGAATTATCGGACCATCCTTCAGGGAAATAATAGATTTGAGTTGCCTTTGGGACAGCTTTACATTACATTTATTCTGCCACACTTTGGGGAGGCGAGTTTATACGTACAGCACATACCTCCGTGGTCCAGTAGTTTGAGCGTTGGGCTCACGATCCGGAGGTCCCGCGTTCAAATCCCGGTGGGACATGTCACAAAAATCACTTTGTGATCCCTAGTTCGGTTAGGACATCAAAGGCTGTCGCCATGCCGCGGAGGAATGCGAAAGCGTTCCCGCAGCTTGGCATAATGGCGGTGATTCGGACACCAGGGGATTTTCGTTGATGCGAGTCCGACATATCCTTGTCGCTGCCCCCGCGGCGGTAGGCTATGGAAAAAAAGGACATTACAGGTTGATCACCCGATGGTCCGAAAGTAAAATAATCCGTGCTTCGGAAGGCACGTTAAGCCGTTGGCCCCGGTTACTGCTTACTGATTTAAGTTATTAAGTATGAGCCTTGTCAGAAGCCTTTGCCGGCTCAATACTAAACCTGGCACCATGGTTGATGGGGTGGTAATCCACCTCACAACCCACACGATAGAAGATCGAAGCACACATAGTCAGTGTAACAACGTCAACAAATCATGTACTTCGGCAGAGGGTAACGCGTGCGTAACTCCGATCTATAATTTATCTGAGGGACTTTCCACTCTGCTTGCCACAACCGCCGGAAGACTGTAGGCGCTGTAACGGACCCGACGCATCAAAGAGGCCGCTAGAATGCGCTGCGCACTACGGTCGGGAAGCAATGCGTATAATAGAACATTATATTTTATTTGTTGTGCATACGGGCCTTGTACAGAGAGAAGTGTGGTGCTGAAACGTTTTCTAGAACCATCTAGAAGTCTAGAATGTTCCAATGATACTCTTCTGCCTGACGTGTTAGCGTTTAACGTATTGTTTGTACCTAAGAGTGGTAATTATTACGATTTTGTATTTAATTACAATTATTTATACAGTCAAATTTGAGTTTTATTTTATGCATCCAATCCATACATGTACAGTCATGAGCAATATCATGTACCCACTTTAGAACCCTGTCGCACTATCATATTTGACATTTAATGAGACTTACGGTTTAATTTGTCAAAAAAGTTAATGTGACATGGTTTCAAAGTGTATACATATTAGTACTTGTGACCGTACATGTTTGAACAAAAAATAAAAGATTGTAATTTGTGTATGTATGTTATGGACTAAGTAAATTGGGCATTATGTATAAGGCCTGAAATTATAGGGCAATTTGATAATAATTCAAATAATCAAATTGACCAAGCATTATGTATAATACATATTGCCCACCACCTTTTGGGCAGAGTAATAAAAAAATATACGTGTATATAAGTATTGGCATTTAACTTTAAATAAATGTTAAACAATTTAAATGATCAGACTCCTCACCGGCTTGCTTAACGGGGAGCGCCGGTTCGAAGTTCGGAACCGGACTTGCACCAATTCGTTATTAATTTATCTTAGGTGCAGTTTTCACAGTTAGCTCGACCGTTATAGACGGTGATATAGACCTATCACGTTGGTCTAACAGAAAGCTCGGGTGAGATGTGGATACTTAGTTCATTTTGCGATAGATGTACCTCTGACTACCCCAATTGGGACATAGTCGTAAGCTTATATTGATATTATAAGTGTGATTCTGATTAAATTTTCAGTTTAGATAGTTTCCAGCAGCGGGAAGAAAACACGTCAAACTTTTATATATTTAATTTTATTTACAACACGAATATTGCAGCAAATGCGAATCTTTCTGACATCTTATAAAAATAATAGCAACGAACGACATTCATTATACAGCTTTCAGATTATTTCTAAACTCGCATGGAAAACTGCAAGATTGACCATCATATTTCTTTTACATATACATATGTTATATTTAAAACTATACTTTTCAGTAATCTCGCCATAAATTCATAAACCAATGATAGCTGTATATTTCCATTTTCTATTAAAGAAAATGATGCTATCTCGTTCTCACTTACGACTATTCCAGTTTTCAAACTCTGTTTCTCGTATTTATCGCTTTAGCTTCTGCAGTTTTCCATACAAACAATGACTGACTAACTCTTCATCGGAATGTGAGACAATGAAATTCGAATTTATTTCAATTATGCGAAAAATTGATTTACACATTACACTTAGTTTATGGTTGAAGATTCTAGCAATAACAAAGATATAACATCAAATTAAATTTTCTCCACGTAATCGAAACAAAACACACAACACCCAAACACAAATAGAATTCATTTTTTTAATATGTTTATCTCTGGAGTTTTGAAGTAGATGTATTTTATTTTGTAAAGTCCTTCTGTTATTTAATATCTCGACAATCATAACTAACAGTTCCAAATACAAACGAATGCTAATTTCCATTTTCATAAAATGTTAAATTTACCTATGTATCAGAATTTGAATTCAAAACTAGAAAATAGAACACTGCAAAAAAAGAAACAGTAAAAAATATACTGCAAAAGACTGACAATATTGCTAGTTTTAATGAAATAATAAATGCTCGATTAACCACAAATCGACTAGGGTAGTCGTAGCATATTATCGTAAATATTCAACTTCAATGATTATCGTAATTTAATTCTTTGACTAGAAATTATCATTTTTTTATTCAAACGATTGAAAATTGAAGTATTGTTTTTTCTATAGCATTTACTTCAAACCTCCGAGAACATTTTGAAAGTGAATTATTGAATTAAACTATAAGTTTGAAATAAAATTAGGAGGGAAAAGAAACATTATGCACCGAGATACTCTTACAACTAAATCATAGCCTACATTCGAACGTAGTGACTTATTCACAAGCAAGCACGTAAGGATAAACAAAGATCTTTTAACTATAAACTTCGTTGGTGGAAATTCTGGCGGAACGAATTTAATTTAGTGTATACCCCATATCTCTCATCTCTTTCGTACTAAGCCGTATACCGTTAGAGCGAAAGAGATATCTCGTCTCTTTCGGCGCTCGGCGATGTACCATATCTCGGTCCTGCTGTCATTCTAATCATGCTACGTTCTAAGCATAGTTTGAGAGCTCTAAATATAGTGCTCTCTTTCACTTGTGCTCAGTGCAAAAGAGATAACGTTAGTAGTAGAACTGTCATGTAAAAATTAAATTCGCCCCAGAACAGCCACTATCTATATCCACATAGTAGATGGATTGAACAATACAAGATGTACTTAAAGTATCAAAAGTATTTAACCAGAGGCAGGGCTTGTTTTATTCCACCTTAGATATGTAAAGTAATTTCAAAGTATTTTTACCAAATAACAATTTACATTCAAATAAGCACAAAAGCTCAATGCAACATCATTCAGTTTTTTTTTACATAAAGCCGTACATATCGTAGAGAAATAAATAAACTATTTATTACTCTTTCTTTGTAAACATGTATTTTTTTCGTTTTAATATGTAGATAATATAGTCATGTAATGGACAAATGTAAATATTATGTTATTGTTCTCTTTCGTTCTAAACTTTTTCTATAAGATTGAGTGAGAAAAATAGATTTTTGTTCGGAATTATTTTCAAGTGTACTATATAAATATCTATGTATTTGTAGATATTGATCTATTTGAAAAACCTTTAAAAAATACTCTTGATCTGTCACAATCCTGAGTTGTACTGGAATTGGAGAAGAGGAAGACTATACTAATTTTTATTAGGAATGTATTTGGGAAATACTGATTGGGAAGTACTGTAGAAAACAGCCTATTTAAGTATGTTATTTTTCCGATAGTATTCAGACCTTGGGGTTTGGGACCGGATCGGAGCGCCGGTATATGAATTGTATTGAATTGCTATGACATCTAGTGAGAGCAAGTCCTGACGCTTTAAACGCGCTGATTTCGCCCAAAATAACGCGCCATTTTAAGAGGCATTCAATGTGAGATTAGCGCGTATATATTTCATTTCTTTATTTCTTTACTATCACTCCGCCTCACTATTACATATTACAATGTCGCATTCTCGTATAAATGTCAATGAAATCACGGAAATTAAAAAAGGAGATATCAAACGATACATCTAATTGTACTCTCACAGTTGAGATTATATTTTTATTACATTTTTTTTCATATTTTTTTGTTAAGTTATTTATTTATTTACACATTTTCGAGATATGTAATTTTAACAATTACAAAAAGTCCCTATCACATGATATTATGAATAATTCTCGCGTGTTTTTTTAAACTTAAATACAGTCTTAATATTATTTCATGTATGAAAATAAAGGGGTAATAAATTAAATAGGGTTTCGCTATACAAAAACTAAGATTATGACAATATTGCTAGCACGCACACACAAATATCTCCTTAACAAATACTGTGATATTATTTGAACACTTCCTCTCTTATATTACGAACCCACTCAAAGCACCTTTACTAATTGTGTTTTACGATACAATTCTGTTTAGGCAAATGTGATAATTGTTAATGAAACAGAACAGACATTATATCCTAAACAGTCGCTCGCTGAGAACACCAACGCCGCCTGTGGTCGTTCCAATCACATCATAAAGCTTTATCATACAAAAAAAAAAACACTCTTAGAAACAATTTACTATGGACATTTGTCAATTTCTTGTTTTAATTACAAGATTTCAACTAATATTTATGAAGATATTTGTCACAAGTTTACAATGAGCATACTTCAAGAACAAAATGGACAAGGACCAAATTCGAGAAAAGCTTAAGTCTATGGTAATTATGGAATCCTTTTCAACAAGTGGAATAAGCCAATAATTTTACATGAACCATCTCTCACTTTTAATCAATGACCAACAGTGCAATATTGGTCCTTATTATCAACATTCAAAATTCAAATTGGTCTTTATACATTAAAATTGTCATTTACAACTTCATTTCAAAAACCATTTTATTTTTCATATTGCTATTCCATTATCACACGTACGTCCTTTCTTTATCATATCTGAATAATATTTACCTAACGAAATATCTTGTATTGTACATTTATAATTATAATCAGGTTTACGGAATAATTCAAAAGATAATTTATCGTTTATTCGAATTTCGAATCGGTCGTTTAAAAAATACTTCGAGACGGGATATTTTATTTTGGCAACACCAACGAATCTATCTTTATAAAATCTCAGTCAAGAACTTTAGACAAGGCTGTATGGCTTAGTCTTTGCCTACCATCATACTTATGAAAAACTGCGCTACGTGAAGTTTCTCCATACTTACAGTTTCATCAGACTGCTCTTTCACAACTCGCGTTCAGCACGTAAACATTAGAGTCGTAGCACACACTAAGTCTATTCACTTGAGTCACTGAGTCACTCACTCATAGAGTGTTGAACAGATCCCGCGCGTTATTCTTTGAATATCGCTTGTAGGAACAGTCGCTGAATCAGCTGCCACTGAAATAGAAAAAGAGGAATTATTAATCTACAAAATCCTTGCCGACCTATATAGACTAAACACTCCATGGTCTAATGGTTAGAGCGTTGGGCTCACGATCTGGAGGTCCGGGTTCGATTCCCAAGGGGGACCATTTCAAAATCACTTTGTGAGACAGTTTCGACATTACAGGCTAAAACGTGATTGTCTCCAAAAGAAAGTTGATTTCGTGCTTCGGAAAGCAAGTTAAGCCGGGTTACTAGCCCACGCCTCCACCAAACCGCTCTGGAGCGTATTCCTCCGGTTGAATGAGGGGAGGACTGTGCCATAGAATAAAAAGAACTACTATAGGACGGTAAGTCTCCGCCCCGCACCAATTCGAATCGGACGCCGACCTCACCCCTTCCGGGTAAGAAGTATGAACTTTATTCTTAAATGGCCGTAAACCGTTAAGGAGGGGAGAGCGCGACTATCTGTGTCGCTCGCACTTACACGTTAAGAGGCACATGGTTAAAAGTAGATTTTTGTATGGGGTGTCCAGTGTGTGTCTGTGCCTAGCAGTGGAACGTCTAATCTAATCTAGCCTACAAGACCCCACTGCGAGGCAACGGCCTCCCCTTCCTCTTTCCATTTTACGCGCATTTTGATGTAGGACGTATGTTTAGGCTATTTATGTAATGTTATGTCATAGAGTAAGAAATAATACTACGTATAGAGCGGCAACTCTGCTCCCCACCATCGGCTGACCTAGGTTTACCTCATACCCTCGGTCTTACTTTAGTCGTCAATCGTATGTTGTGACGTCACACACACAGATACGCGTGTACGATAACGTCAATGTGTAGTGTCTGTGTAAAATGAGGTGCTTTCATATGAAGTGTCCGGGGTGTGGTTATGGATACTCACCTCCTGTGAGGCATGGCGCGGCGGCGCGCCGACTGCCGCTGGTGCTCAAACTCGAAGTCCTCCTCGGTCAAATTGAGGCGCTGCATGTGGTACATCAGGTACTCCTCGGCGAGGATGTTCTCCGGCGGGTGGCGGAGCACTTCGAGCGTCTCGCAGAGCCCCGACGCGCGCTTGCGCACCTTCGCCGGGCCTAGGGCTCCGGCTAGCACTACTAGGGATGCTTTGAACAGAACCTGGAATGGAGAGGTTTATAGGTTACATTTACCTCTATGTGTTATTTGAGTATTCCTGCAAAAAGTAATGTTTAATTGAATGAAATCAAAATAAAGTTTATTTGTTCTTTAAAACGTTTTCTTGATATCCAGATAGGCCTCAAAAAGGACTGCTGGTTATAATAAACTATAACTAATGCCCCTTTTCTTTTAATT
This sequence comes from Pectinophora gossypiella, assembly GCF_024362695.1. NCBI lineage: Eukaryota > Metazoa > Arthropoda > Insecta > Lepidoptera > Gelechiidae > Pectinophora > Pectinophora gossypiella. The sequence continues at coordinate 7,821,199 of NC_065423.1, forward strand.
ATATACAGTGCGATGTAGTTAAAATTAATTTCGATTTACTCCAAAGCAACAAACGTAAAATGCTCACTCGTACATATCACAACTTAATGATTGATTGAAATGGTTCTCCAGTCTTCTGGGAGTCACGTTGGGAGGTAAGTCTCAAAACACCATTATACTAAATTTTGTGGTCTAGAAAAACCTGTATCAAAGGATACAAAGGTAAAGGGGGAAACTTCCTGATGAAGCAACGGCAGGCACATCATTCTGGTCACTAATTTAAGAGCCACGCTCTTGCCTTCCGCCCCGCAGTACTCTGTCTGACGCGAATGGGATGGCGCCCAGAGTAGTCTCCTCCTGTCCTCCCTTTGAATAGTACTGACAGTTACTGCTGCCCTTTGTTAGGTTCCAGGTTACAGTCCCTGAGACTTGACTTGACATTCTGGTGCATTCTAACAAATTAAGAACCATCTCTTCCAAAAAATTATTTGACGTACCTTGACCCCCTCGCAGAGGAAGCAGTCCCAGACGCGCAGCAGGCTGTCCCAGGGCAGCGTGCGCGTGAGAGCACAGAGAAACCACTCGGTGGCGTACAGCACCGGCTCCACTTTGTGTTTCACCAAGTGTCGGTGGACTGCCGGCGCTGTCCGTCGGAGTAACGCGTGGAGAATGTCGCCGTCGCGCTGGAGGACCTGCAAATGAAATGAAAAAAAATATATATATGTGGGAATGAAAGCTTGTTATGAACGTGACGTGAATGAGGTGAAGTTTATGAACGTGTCCTGAGGGGGGGGTGAGAGGGGAGAGAGGAAGGGGAAGGAAGATGGCGACGAGTAGATTTTGAAAGCGAGGTTGTGCTCTGTATAATATTGAAAAATAAAAGAAAATATAAGAAAACTTGCAGTTATTTCAATTTTACCTCCAACACCCTACATAAATCAGAATAATTTATTCAACGTAATGAGGATAAAAACCAGAAGCTCAAATGTAGGCGGCAGCACTGTTGAGTGTTCCTAAATTTTGACAGTTCTCCATTTAGATAAAATTCGAGATAAAATAAAATAGACATCGAGGATTTTATTTTCCACTTATACTTTCACATACAGCGGAACCCCTCAAGCGGACCCCGTGAAAAACGGAATAACGCTAGGGACGGGACCCTCAAAAGACGGAAGGAAATCCCCTTAATAATTAGACCTATGAAAGTTTTCAAAAAACGATCGTACTTTAGTGATTGGCTATATTCCAAGGCTACCCCCAAATTGACTCAAACCAAAGTAAGACAAGTTTAATTGTAACAGAGTCCATTATCATAACAGCGACCCATACTAGGCATAATAGTCCTATTATAAATCTCAAATCCGTATTCTAAGATGTTAACTCGAAAGTTTCTCGACTTGAGGACTTCACTCATCGATCGAGTATATGATATACTGCAAACAAAATAGTACGAATTATTTTCGTACTATTGATTCCGTGAACCAGTAATTTCTTACCGCAAAATCGCTATTTTTTCATTCCGCAATTTGTTCTCTTTCATAAGTAACAAATTGGTAATAGCTTACAGAGCGACTTGCATTTCGATACTGCTTTACTTACTGCATTTCTTTACCCAATTTCTCTCTATACTTATTTACCACACCTGAACCGCATCTGCATTTGAATGTACCATTAATTTTGAATAAAACTGCTCGCTAATAATATTCAGTGTTCTTATTATCGTGTGGGTTGTGAGGTGGAATACCAACCTCATCAACCCTGGTGTCAGGGTTATTATTGAGCCGCCAAAGGCCCCTGACATGACTCATGTAACGACTACATACATCAGTAAGTATTGACCGGGATCAACAGCTTAACGTGCCTTCCGAAGCACGGATCATCTTACTTTCGGACAATCAGGTGATCACCTTGTTATGTCCTAACCAAACTAGAGATTACAAAGTGATTTTTGTGAAATGTCCAATCCGGGATTCGAACCCGGGGCCTCCAGATCGTGAGCCCAACGCTCAACCACTGGACATCGGAGGCCGTTAATAATGTTTAGTCGTCACGCCTCACTGGAGCCTCGGAATAAGGTTGAGGCGCTTTGTTTTCGCCTCAACTTAGCACGGAGTCGAGAAAGGTTGGTGTTAACATCTCAGAATACGGTTGTTAATCTATGTTTTATAATATCCGATGATACGAGCCGCGTAGCGATATCCAACGATGTCATCGGACGTGACAAACTAAATGTAAGTAATCTTATCCGCTATTAATCATAACACCACGACCTTTCATAGAAATGAAACAACAATTGTGACATTCTAGAACATTCTTAAAAAGAATCCACGTTAATATTATAAATGCTAAAGTTACTCTGTCTGTCTGGTGCCTCAAAACTTTTAAACTTTGAACCGATTTCGATGAAATTTGGTAGAGAAATAGTTTGAGACCTAGGCAAGTTATAGGTTAGTTTTTCCCGGAAATCACCCCCTAAGGGGATGGATATCCACATGGATAACGTCGCTGGCGGAAAGCTAGTTTAATAATAATATTATATTAGGACATTCATTTGCTTTTAAGTAATGGTTTTTAAAATTATGATGTATATTTTATTTATGTATGTATATTTTAAGTAGATACTAGATTTGTTTATAGCATTATTATGTTTTATGTAGATCGTTTTAAGTTATATTGCATTACTTACTTATACCTGTATTGCACTGTCCCCGATTCCAATATGTACCAAGTTCTTTCACCCTAAGGTTGCCTGGAAGAAATTGCTATTTAGCAATAACGCCGCCGATTGTGCTTCTCTTGTCACTTTTGTAATTGTTTTTAGTGTTGTGTTTATATGTGCAATAATGCGTTTTTGTATTGTATTTTATTGTTTTGATAAATAGAGGAAACGCAAACCTTTACCATAAAATCTCATGAATGAAGTCATGTGATTCATTTGCTTGGGGAAAAACTCGGATTTAACAAAGCACCATTAACTCCCTACGTCATACCGTGTGTATTACGTTCAATTAAAAACACTTTTGGCATCTACAACGGGAACATCCTGATTATATACATTCCTGAGTCATTTTATTCGAATTTTAATCAATTTCCGTCCGGAAAATCCGTGTACGAATTCCTGAAGGGTATATCCCTGAGTTTCCTTCTTTTAGTGCGCAAGACTGTTTTTATGATGCACGAGATTAGTATAACCCGTTTAAATAGAATTGGTCAATTTAGTCAAATCATATTGTGAAACCCCTCGTAAACGTCTTTTTGAAAAAATGACATTCTAATGCGATTGTCTTCAACAAAACCTCGATTTATTTCAATTAATTTAATTCCGGATAAAAATTCTCACAATTATTTACCTGGATTGAAACTAGCGTGTCTATTGCAAGGTTTTACTAACAAAAGAGACATCCGAAAGTGATTTTTCAAAAATGTACGTGGTTTTCTCTATAAAGCGATGATATATATATAAAAAAGAAATAGCGCGTATAAAAGAGCGAAGGTTTTTTTCTTGCGCCCTAATAACTTACCATTACAGAACAGAGTTTCCTAGGTCAAAGATAAATTATGAAATTCTGATTACTAAAGAAAGACAGATAAATCTAAAGGTGACATAAAACGTTTTCTTTTTTAATATTTAATTTATGAATTTTAATAAAAAAATGTAATATAAGTGCCACATTTTGTCACGTTTTTCTATGACGCCACAGGTTGCTTTTTCATACAAATTCCATAGTAATTTCGTGTTTCGAGTTTCCAACTATTAATATTTTTTTTGTGTTTTTTTACGTACGTAGCTGTTGTGTTTTGTTTTTTGTATAATATACACGACGGCAAGGATTCTCCTGCAGAACACTTCTCTATTTCTAGCTGCATAGAGGAAAAAAAGGAACAAACGAGCCGGGACGTTGGCTTTTCTAGGAAGCCGCAAATAAACGCCCGGACGTCAGTAAGCAAGTCCCGGTAACAAGACCTTTTTTACGTGACTTATTTTACATTTGCCGTTATTTTAGAGGTTAGTAGTGATAAGTCGATCCACTACGGATGCCTATTCATGATCATCAGCCCATGAACGTCCCCACTGCTGGGGCACGGGCCTTCCCTATGGATGGATAGGGAGATCGGGCCTTAAACTATCACGCGGGCCCAGTGCGGATTGATGGTTATTAACGACTGCTGATGCAGCCGGAACCAACGGCTTAACGTGCCTTCCGAAGCACGGAGGAGCTCGAGATGAAAACTTTTTTTTTTGTGGTCACCCATCCTATGACCGGCCTTTGCGAAAGTTGCTTAACTTCAACAATCGCAGACCGAGCGCGTTTACCGCTGCGCCACCAAGCTCCTCAAGATGCCTATTATCTCACCTCAAGTCCAGGGTTGTAGTACCCGCTGAGGTACTTGTCGCTGATGCTTACGAGGCACCAGAAGGCCTGCACGGCCGGCATGTGCATCAACAGGAACGCAGCTACCGGCGCCTGCGCCTGGAAGTACCCCACCTTGGGGTTCAGCACTGAGTACGCTTTCAGCACGGAGAATAGTTCTTGTTGCCTGGAATTTAAGGGTTATAGGTTTATTTTTGGTTGAGTCTTACATTATATGGATTTGGGTTATTTAACAGAGACATTAAAGACCCTATCACTTAAAAGGGTTACTTGCTCTGGTGTTAAGAACGCTTGTTTCACTGTGAGGTCGCAGTTTCGAATCCCAGCACGCGCCTAAACCAATGATTTTCAAATTCATGTTTGGATCATAAATGATTATAACGTGCTCAGCGGTGAAAGAAAACATCCCACATTCCCGAGAAAGCATTTTCAAATAAAACTATCGGCGGACTACGTATAAAAACTGGTAATTTTATCTTAGAAAATAAGAGAAAAGGGCGTTGTCGGCTGAGATTGTCGCAGTGTTCTGGTAGCATTCTCCCGTTGCATTGTAAAGGCGCCCAGGCGCGTTGCATCCTTTATACCGCTCGTAAATCCTGGTGGATTTAAATGTCACAACCTGACACACAAACTGAAGGTCCGTAATCCCCAATAGGACACAATGAGGTGGGTATAGATGCTGGACAGAAACTCACCCAAGCCCCTCCTCGCGTATAAACATCTCATGATAGGGAAACTGTCGGTGCAGGTCTTTCCTGATGTCTTCCATGCACTTGGGGTCGCCAGGTGCCTGCAGTAGTTCTTCATATTCGTTGGGATGCCGCGCCAGGAGTAGCTGCCCTCCGCAGAGGTACAGCCAGGCTTTAGGACGGACTGATGCTGGTATACCTAAGGAAGGATGGATAGTTTGTGATAAAACATAATTACCAAATATAACATAAAAGAAAAGGAACAGCCGTGGTAGCCCAGTTGGTAGAACGCTTGCCTCTCACTTTGAGGTCGCAGGTTCGAATCCAGCCCAAGCCTACACCAATGATTGTCGAATTTGTTTCCAATTCATGTTTGGATCATAAATGTTTATCACATGCTCAACGGTGAAGGAAAACATCGTGAGGAAACCCACATTCCCGAGAAATGCATTTTCGGAGGTATGTGACCTGACCTGTATTGGGCTGGTATTCCCTACGCGGGTTGGAAGGTCAGACAGGGAGTTTCTTCTGTAAAAACCGGACCTGACAAATCTTCAGGTTAGGTAAGCAGGCCCTGGGATAATGCCAGGGGGGTGATGACTTAGATAAGTGTTAAGTTACTAGCGTTGTTACTTTGTAACAAATCTACCACGAAGTTCCAAGAAAGTAACAGTGACACCAGATTCTATCACCCACAGTCACGTAAACGTCGAGCATCTTTTTGCCCATTTCCAACTTTATCGTAACACTGAGTGCACAGTGCGCTGGTTTTTGCCACATTTGCCACAATGTGCGTCGGAGAAAGTGAAGTAGCTTTCTCATTGAATGTGATCTAATTAGTATGCCTTCGTCGTAACTTCACTGCACTGTACACAGTAGCCAGGAAATTGAGCGTCTAACATGATTTGTGTGGGATTGCTATGCCTTTTGTTTCCCTAGAGACGTCTTGAATGAAAGTAAAACCAACGTAACATAAGCTCACGGGTATATCCTACTATCTCTCTCTTTATTTAAGATCTGCGCTCTTGTCGGTGGAGTAATCGCCATTCCTCTCTTCTTCCCGCCAAATCCTTCACCTCCTGCTACGATACAACCTGCACCTTCTCTTTTATTTGTTTCATAAATGTCCTCCTAGGTCTACCCCTTCCTCTCTTCCCTTTAATTTTTCCTTCTATGATGTTTGTTATAAATGAATCGTGTCGTATCAGGTGGGCAATCATATTTCCTCTCCGGTTCTCTATAGTCTTCATTATGGTTCCTACTATACAGTCGTGATATAGTCGAGAATACTACTCTACACACATACACACATCAAAACGGCACGTACCTTTCCGGCAGCGCTCGCGCACCTTCTTGTAGTTCTTGCTCATGAACGCTTCCCAGTTATCGAGCATGCGCAGCCACTTCTGCTCCCGCTTCAGGATCGTGCTCGGGGACACCGTCCGCTTGCTGCCAACAATAATATTTATTTATTTATTTATTTTATATTTGGGAGACCAACAGCTCTTAACAACTATAGCAAAAAAATCATACTTAAAAACTAAGCCAATAACAGGTTTCCACCTATATAAAACAGTATAAAAATATTAAAACTTAAAACTTAAGCGCACTGCGAAGGTTTAAGGACATGCACAGATGCCTAAGACAGTACAAAGACAAACGCTGACTTAAACAATAAAAATAACGCTACTATCTTAATATTGAAAACTATATAACAAAGTGAAACTACAGTAACGATGACAAAATAATTGAATAAATATAATGTAAGTTGCTTATAAAATATTTTTATACATTGGTTAGTTTCATTTGTCGCTACAGAAGCAATGTCAGGGGCCTCTGGTGGCTCAATAATAACCCTGACAGCAGCAACCCGCACGATAAAAGCAGACCCGGACGAAACGGAAGTAAATCTAAACCACGTTTTACTGGACAGATAGATGTAGAGAGAATGTATGAAGTGATGACGCAATTGGATTGTTTGCAATTTTTTTAAACTCCTATCGTGTGGTTTGTGAGGCGGATAACCAACCTCATCAACCCTGGTGTCAGGGGTATTATTAAGCCGCCAGAGGCCGCTGACATGGCTTCTTGGTTTCTTTTTTTTATGATTTGACCACTAAACCCTGGGTTCAATTCACAATGGTGACAATTTTAGGAATTATAAGTGTGAATTTGTACGACATACCCGAAATACTAAGCGACATAGGGGGAGGAGCTCGGTGGCGCAGCGGTAAACGCGCTCGGTCTGCGATTGTTGTAGTTAAGCAACATTCGCAAAGGCCGGTCATAGGATGGGTGACCACAAAAAAAAAAGTTTTCATCTCGAGCTCCTCCGTGCTACGGAAGGCACGTTAAGCCGTTGGTCCCGGCTGCATTAGCAGTCGTTAATAACCATCAATCCGCACTGGGCCCGCGTGATGGTTTAAGGCCCGATCTCCCTATCCATCCATAAGGAAGGAGAAGTGCCCCAGCAGTGGGGACATTAATGGGCTGATGATGATGATAGTGGTACATGACAGTAGAATTGCAACGATTTTGGCTTCATTCTGTTTTAAAATCAACAATTCTTTTATTATCAGCTCCAGATTCTACTTCAATCATGCCACAAGCAGATAAGGTGAATGACCTAAATTCGTTATCAATTATCAAAACAAACAAGCGAATTGATAAAACAATTAGAAAACATGTTTTATTTTAGCAATTTGCAATATAGATAACTATCATCAGTTTATTTATAGAAACGCAATTAATCTAAGCGTTCTGTAAGCGTAATTATAATTATGCCCTTATTAATTATAATGTATGACATAATGTACATGATTCGATATGAATGTAAGGACCAGCCCCCGCTGCATGCGTTACGCTATCACGCGCGACGCGACATCGTTTATGTACTAAGACAGCCCGCGATATTTGTACCATCAGGCGCGATGCGTACACCATGTGGCGGGGGTACCGTATACCTACGGAGCAGTGGAGCGGCTATAAAAAGATGGTAAAGTAAAATAAATAAAATATAGCAGTCACTCCACTACTTTCTTTTTCTCCACTGGTGTGTATTCCGACGGCTTCCCTAATTCGGCGCGCTAGGGTCGATTAAATCTTTCAAATATAATCTTCTCAGACAATGCCCTGAGCCGAGGTTAGCGCAAAACTGGGCATCCTCAGCGCTCCCCATTTGCCCGGCCAAGTAAACAAAGCTGTCTGTCTAAACTTACACGTCACGTCAAAAAAAGTCACATCAATGACTTTATGACCGTATATATTGAGCCGTCTGAAAAAGTAAGATGATTCCGCACTTCGGATAGTACGTTAAGCCGTTAGTCTCGGCTGTTAGACATTAAAAAGTACCTCCACCAACCAGCAGCGTGGTGGAAAATGCTCCGTAACTCGTCCTCTTCCTTGACTGAGGGGATGCCTGTGCCCAGCAGTGGGTCGTATAGGTATATAGGCTGTTTATGTTATGTTTTAAACGTCGCGATGTTGCACTTTACGTATTTCCACTACACGTCGCCGTGACGTGATGTGAACACACCATAACGTGGTACCAGACGGTCACTGACGCATGCGCTAATTGCCTGCGCGTGCGCATAAGGTCGACCACATCGGCGTTATTCGCTTCAATTTACTAATGGGCACACCCGTCCGAACGTCTTTAGTTAAGTTTCTTCATCCGGTATTAGAATGCGAAATTGTAGAGTAATATTAATATTTAAACGACGTGACGTGTATTCCTTAAATTTTATGCCTGTCGATTACCCGTCCCTTTCTTTTTCAACGGATAAGAAAATGACAGATAATGTATAGGTATTTACAACACGGTTCGGACGCGAAAGTGAGTCTGATAAGTTAAATGTGATAAGGTAAATTTTATCACATTCGCATTTCATGACGATGGAATATATGATGGGATTCGCTTACGTAGTAAATGCTTGTTGAATATATATTAATGACCTAAATTATCACAATATTTGCATGCTGGTGTTGATAGCTGATAAGGAGGAACTTTTATGTACAATCAAAAAGCTTTAGTTCAGTCATTGAGCCCAGCGAATTATCTGTAAACAGTGGTGAAATTTTGAAAGTTGTCATAATTATAAAATTGGTCTATTACAGAAACGACATGTAACCAGTAGGTCTTAGGTGCAACCAGTTAATTTATTTTTTTACAATAAACTGATTGGACTTTTGCAGCTTATTGTACATCTATCTATTAATGTACCCTTTTCAAATGCAAATAAAGAGTATTTCTATTTCAGTCTTATAAAAAAAAAGATAAAAGATGAAAGTAAGATGATCCGTGCTTCGGAAGGCACGTTAAGTCGGTGGTCCCGGTTACTGCTTACTGATGTAAGTAAGTAGTCGTTACATGAGCCATGTCAGGGGCCTTTGGCGGCTCAATAGTAACCCTTTCACCAGGGTAGATGAGGTTGGTACTCCACCTCACAACCCACACGATAGAAGAAGTCTTAGAAGCGTCAGAAGTCAGATCGTATTATCAACAGGTAAGGGAGTTGAACCCTGAGTTACGTTTTCCACTCCGGATAGTCTTAGGTCATTCACGCAATGTAATTACATGCAGCTACATGTAATACCAGAGCAAATTAATTAATTACGAACCATTTTCGCTTCCTTAAAAAATAAAAAATAAAAATATTGAAAGCAAGCAAGTTTGCCTACCGAATTCTGTTGAATAGTTTTCGGAAAGTACGTACAATCAAAGAGCAAAAGTGCAGTCACTGAGCCCAGCGAATTATTTGTAAACAGTTATTATTAACCATTCATCATCATCACTAATTTAAGAGCCACGCTCTTGTCGGTGTAGCATTCTCCATGCTACATTTTTAGGGAAAAATAGAGCAGTGGTTTCCCTCTTGCCTTGCGCCCAACCAATTATGAACCATTAGTTGTCATAATTATAAAATTTATGTTTTTGTAGGTGTTTTGGTCTATAACAGAAACGACATGTAACCAGGAGGTCTTAAGTGCAACCAGTTAATTTATTAATTTTAAGAAACGGATTGGACTTTTTCACTTTATCGTACTTCAAGGTATTGTACTCCAAGTTTTGTTGGTTTTACGACATTCAACATATCACAGCGCGCCTCTAATTTGAACAACAAGATGTTGTAACCGTCATGAATATAAACCGCGCACACGTCTTGTTAAATAATGATGAGGTTACGACATAGCACGGAAGGGACTTTACGTACAAAACATGCTTCGGAGAGAAATCCAAATAAACTAAGACATGAGTTTACTCCTAGAACTACAGTTTATTATAGACAATTTCATTCTTTGTGTGTGAGAACATGTGACGACATTCCGTCCTAAATTAAAGAGCTACCCAATCTAAGTTTCGATCCCAACTCAAAAACTGGTTAAAGGGAAAGAAAGCAGTTTTATAGCTTAAGTGAGATTTTCAGTTTTTTTTATATAGATAATTATATTTGTAAGTATCTTATGCATATATTATTGTAAGTCACAACATGACTAAATGTGCTGAAAGCTAAAATCATTACTTCTATCTATATACCTAGCATATTTATGACAATAAATTTTCATTTCATTTCACGCTTAGTCGCTTGCATAACATACATAAACTGCCTATATACGTCCCACTGCTGGGCACAGGCCTCCCCTCAATCAACCGGAGGGGGTATGGAGCATACTCCACCACGCTGCTCCACTGCGGGTTGGTGGAGGTGTTTTTACGGCTAACAGCCGGGACCAACGGCTTAACGTGCCCTCCGAAGCACGGAATCATCTTACTTTTTCGGACAATCAGGTGATTCAAGCCTGAAAAGTCCTTACCAAACAAAGGACAGTCTCACAAAGTGATTTCGACAATGTCCCCATCGGGAATCGAACCCGGACCTCCAGATCGTGAGTCTAACGCTCTAACCACTAGACCACGGAGGCTGTTAATCGCTTGCCCTGGTTACTATTTACTTACTTAATTTAATAAAAAAATGCCCTGTCATAAGAATGTCACGGGTAGCTATGTGCCGTTCCCGGGAATTTTCCCAAAGTGAGAATGTTCCCGTTGTAGAAACTCTCTTAATAGCAAGATGAATTGGAAATCCATTTCGAAAATTGGTTTAAGGCCGAGGCGATTCGAAGCTACGACCTCACTCACTGTGAGAGTCAAGCGTTCTTCCAACTGGGCTAAATGTAGAAGTCATCATCATCATCATCATCATCAGCCCATTAACGTCCCCACTGCTGGGGCACGGGCCTTCCCTATGGATGGATAGGGAGAACGGGCCTTAAACCATCACGCGGGCCCAGTGCGGATTGATGGTTATTAACGACTGCTAACGCAGCCGGGACCAACGGCTTAACGTGCCTTCCGAAGCACGGAGGAGCTCGAGATGAAAACTTTTGTTTTTGTGGTCACCCATCCTATGACCGGCCTTTGCGAAAGTTGCTTAACTTCAACAATCGCAGACCGAGCGCGTTTACCGCTGCGCCACCGAGCTCCTCATTTCAATGTAGAAGTAAAAATATGAAATAAGTACTCCCACATAGTACGGTATAGTACCTACAGTTTCCACCGTATATATTTACCGAGGTGATCACGTAATTGATTGACACTGTATTTTGATATTCGCAATTACATTGAACATGGGCATCTGGTATCCGAGTGGGCGGAGCGGTGCCAGATCAAGAAATGGCGTAATGTTAGTACGTGATTATATTTGTAAATTATCATTTTCGTAACGCGGAACAAAATTGATAATTTACTTGTCTTTGTCTGCAATATAAAAGTGAAATTATATTGAAATTAGTAAATGGTAATGAATAATTATATCGCAGCGTTCATTTTTATTGGCTACTTGACAGTTTTCGGATAAGTATACAATTGCTTAATTTATACATGTTAAAATATTTTATTAAATAAAAAATAAAAATAAAATAAATAAATTAAATATTTTTTATTTTTTCTCCAGTATTTTACAATATCGAAATTGTGGACCTCCCAGTAAGCAATTTAATTTGCTCGTATTGTCGTCGTATTTATTTTATTTATCTAGAAAAAGCTGAAATAAAATCGTTTGAGGTGGTATGGCCACGTAATGCAGAGAGACTAGCAGCATGTAGTCCACACGGCTCTTTGCCTGCCCGAGAACAAAAGAGGCAGAGGACGCCCTCCTTATACTTGATGGACCAGCATGTCCGGATTGCTAAAAAATTAAAATTTACCCGACCCGACAACCCTAGCCAGAATGTCATAGCGCCGCAAAATTAGGTGAACCAACCCCACCTAAAGTGAGATAGCGCAAGAAAGAAGAAGATTTAGAAAAAACACATCATTCTTAAATTATTTTAAATTTCGCGCGAAAACGGTTAGTGACATGACATTTTGCCCTGTGACGTCTCTCTCTCTATTTAAGAGCTGCGCTCTTGTCGGTGGAGTAACCGCCATTCCTCTCTTCTTCCCGCCAAAACCTTCACCTCCCGATACGACACGACCTGCACCTTCTCTTTTATTTGTTTCATAAATGTTATCCTAGGTATACAAAGAAAACATACACACACACATACATACATATTAGAAAGAGTTGATAGTTTCAAATATCTTGGAAGTATAGTAAATAGTGACTCTAGATGCACACAAGACATAATAGCCAGAATTGCAATAGCCAAACAAGCATTTAACAGGAAAAAATACATTTTGAAAACCAAAAACATATCATTAAAAATAAGGAAACGGTTTATTAAATCATATATTTGGAGCATTGCACTCTATGGAAGTGAAACGTGGACTATGACACAGAGAGACAGAGAGAGGTTGGAAGCGTTTGAGATGTGGTGTTGGCGAAGGATGGAGGGTATAAGCTGGACTGAAATGGTGTCAAATGAAAAAGTGCTGGAAAGAGTTGAAGAAAAGAGAACCATATTGAAGACTATAGAGAACCGGAGAGGAAAAATGAGAAAAAATGATTGGCCACCTGTGACGTCACAGTTCAATAAACATAGAACGTGTTTTGGGTTTTGTAATACACAGATAAAAAATGCATTCTTATTTTATTCCATGATAATTACGTTGAATAAATTATTCTGATTTCTAATGGTCGAGTCGGTAAATTAATAACTCTTTGGTGCAAGTCCGATACATGGGACCGAATCGACGCCCCCTGGTTTAGAAGATTACACTGAATACAACATAACAACTGGGCTAGTAAGAGGTACATCCATCACAAGATGAATACCCACGCACCACGTATTATCTTTATAATACTAATTAATTACTAACGAAAGCAAGCACAGAAATTCCTTATAACTTGCAAATTACTATCATCTATTATGCATTTGATACACATATCAATGTTGATACTCACTAATGATCATCGCCACAAAAGATTAAGCTTTACCTCACAGACTTTAAGTCGAATACTCTTCATCATGACGAAGATTGTAATCATGAGATGGCAAAAAAATTAAACGAATGTTCACTTGTTGTAAATAAGAAGAAAGCGCCGACAGATACTAGATAACTGAGTATAATGTCATAATGAATCTACTAACACCAGCGTGCGCGCATGAAGCGATTGATGAATGTGGAGGAAGCAAAAGAAGTGTGCCAGGATCGAAACAAATGGAATAGGATAGTTTCCGACTAGTCAAATCAGTTACTTTTTACTAAACCTCAAAACACGAAATTACTATGGAAACCGCACGAAACCTGTGACGTCATAGAAAAACGTGACAAAATGTCGCACTTATAATTACATTTTTCTATATTAAAATTCATAAATAAGTTAAATAGAAAAGAAAATGTTTTTGTCACCTTTAGATCTGTATTTATTTATTAATCAGATATTCATAATTTATCTCTGACCTAGGAAACTACCCAATTCCATAGTCTCTGCTTACCCCGGTGTGAAATAGGCGTGAGTTTATGTATGTAATCTACTAGCACTGCGCCCGCGAAATTGTCCGTGTGGACTTCTGTTATCGATCCTTGGAAAGTATTCCAGGAATTGCTAGTGTGTGGATTAGGTCCCGGGTAGAAAAGCTAGTTCCCTTTTGTGTTTGTGTCAACTACGAGAGCTACTAGTAACCACGATAACTTTTACTCTTGTCCTAGGGTTTCAATCTATCTGTATGCCAATTTTCATCCAAATCGGCCCAGCGGTTAAGCCGTGAAAGCTAACAGACAGACAGAATTACTTTCGCATTTATAACATTAGCATGGATTTCCCTTTAAGTATAGGTGCGTAATAATAAATTAAAACCAAAATAATAAACAATTTTTATGATGGGTGACCACAAAAAAAAGTTTTCATCTCGAACTCCTCCGTGCTTCGGAAGGCACGTTAAGTCGTTGGTCCCGGCTGCATTAGCAGTCGTTAATAACCACCAATCCGCACTGGGCCCGCGTGGTGGTTTAAGGCCCGATCTCCCTAACCAGTCATAGGGAAGGCCCGTGCCCCAGCAGTGGGGACGTTAATGGGCTGATGATGACGTGATTAAACAATAAAAACATAAAACAATGAGTGTCTACGTTCCTCAAACACAATACAGATGGCGCTGTAAAGATTTTCCTTCTAATTTCATGGATAACAGACATACTTATGCATCTTTTATCTTTGTTTTTGGGAACAAATGATGACCCTTTTTATTACACACAGGCACAATTACATATTCCACCCATATTACCTTTGGAGATATAGGTGTGATAAGTTAGGATGTTTAATAAAGTAAGCGATTTCTAATTTGGGAAATAATTCGGCATTCCGGGATGCATTTCTCATTACACTTTTTCAGTGTTACAATGTAAGATGCGACCCAATGCCGCAATGCAGAATTTTACTGACATAAACACGTGTGCTGCGACAGAGACGTGCTATCAAAACTCACGCCGAAATCGCTATTCGGGTAGGCAGAATCACAGTTTGACAGTACACAACTTATAGTCAAATTTCATATTACAAAGAGACAATTAATGTAATGTGGCCTTTGTCAAGCCGGGACAAGCGTGTTAACCATTACACCACCGACTCCTCATCCTGGCCATTCGAATTCTCCCATCTATTTTTTTTAAAATGATATAGGCTCGCGTTTGACCACAATTTCACCTGATGGTGACGATGTGGTCTAGGTTGGATCACGCTTACCTAGCAAATGCCTATTCACTCTAGCCTTGAAGGCGGCTCTCAGATTATAACGAGTTGGAACAGACGACGGCAGACAGTCCCAGTCCTTTTTTTTTTTCTTTATTTAAGGAGTTTTATCTTACAAAAAGATAATGTCACTCCGTAGTGACTTCTTCGATTCTACAACTTACACAAACTAAAAACAACTTAAACTAATACAATAATGTTTAGGCTTAAAACAAACTGTTCATCCCCTTCTCTTCAAGCCCATCATTACAGTTTTGTACAGTGCCATTGCTTCTCCCGACAATGGGAAAGACAAAGCACTGTCACAGCCCCCCACCTGATAAATATTACTGTAACTATCAAGCAGCTGTATTCTCAGATCCTCGTTCCGTACACACTCCATCATTATGTGTTGACCTTCCCAGTCCTTTGCTGTTCTGATGCACAAAGGAAGAGGCAAAACGTTCTATCCGAAACATGAAGTATTGAATAATCGAGAAAAATAATTGTTTATTTTTCGGGGATCTCCCCCTTTCATTGAAACGTAAGCTCGTCGACATGTGTATCCTGCCGATCCTAACCTACGGTGCCCAAACATGGTCACTGACAGCATCTCAAAAGTCCAAGCTCAAGGTCTGCCAAAGAGCAATGGAACGCAGTATCCTAGGCGTTAAACGAATCGACCGTGTGCGAAACACTACACTGCGATCCAAAACGGGTATCACTGATGTAGGGAAAAAGTCCGCCAAACTGAAGTGGGACTGGGCCGGACACGTTTGTCGGATGCATCCGGAGCGGTGGGCACGAGTCGTTACTCACTGGATACCTCAGGGCGGGCTTAGAAGTCGAGGCAGACCGCGTAAAAGATGGTGTGACGACCTCAATGCTTATCGCAAGGATTGGCCGGAGATCGCGCAAAGTCGAGAGGAGTGGAAAAATCAAGGGGAGGCCTTTGCCCAGCAGTGGGATCGTATAGGCTAAATAAGATAAGATAAGATTTTTCTCGATTTATATTTCTATTTTTGAGTTTCCGTAAGCACAGATGAGTGTTATTAGAAACAAAAAATCTTTTCATATTTGAAGATACGTAAGATTATACGAGAATATCACGTCCGGGAATTACCCAGACAAGCTGTCAATCTGGGTACATTCTACGTTTTATCCTCCCTAATCGATCATGTATTAAACATGCTTAGTGGAATCTAGTATAGAGGCTATTTTAATAAACTTTTTCCTTCATCTTTATTTTTACTTTTTCTGTTTATAATAGAAACCATCTCTGGGGTATTTCGTCTTTTGTCGCGTGGGTTGTGAGGTGGATTACCAACCTCATCAACCCTGGTGTCAGGGTTATTATTGAGCTGCCAAAAATCCCTGACTTGACTTATGAAACGACAACGTACTTACATCGGTAAGTAGTAACCTGGCCAATGACTTAATGTGCCTTCCGAAGCATGGATCATATTTTGAACAATCAGGTCTTCTTCTATCGTGTGGGTTGAGGTGAATTACCAACCTCATCAACCCTGGTGTCAGGGTTACTATTGAGCCGCCAAAGGCCCCTGACATTGCTCATGTAACGACTACTTACTTACATCAGTAAGTAGTAACCCGGCCAACGGCTTAATGTGCCTTCCGAAGCATGGATCATATTTTGGACAACCAGGTAATCAGCCTGGTGTCTCTGGGGTGTAATGACTAGACCCCTTGATCAAACTATAGTGCTTGAGGCTATCCCCTCACGCATCTATTTCGAGATCAGGTTGAGTAATTTTTGCCTTTAGTTTTGGTATCATACAAGACCATTAACCCGGCCCCAGGGGGGACAGTCATCTTCTCTGCCCTCCACTGGGGCAACTCCTGTTCGGCGCGTCCTTGGGGCGCAAGGCAAGAGGGAGACCACTGCCTTGTTTTTCCCTAAAAAGTGGCATGGAGAATGCTACACCGACAAGAGCGTAGCTCTTAAAATAGTGATGTTAAATTTTGACAACCTGAAAGTTTAGGTAGTCGTTCGTGGTTGTTTATCCCACATTTGCAGTAAGTGTGGTCGCTTAGTTCCTTTCTCTTCTGATTACAGTTAGGCAAGTGTCTTGCGGTTGTCCATAGGCTGCTAATGTTATGTTTATTTCGCTAGTACACAACCCAAAAGATAAATCTTACACACGATCAAGATAAACAGCTCTTCTACAACTAAGTTTGCGTAAAGCGTAATCAGTTTGCGTTCACAAAATTACAGGCTTTATGCATTACCGCGGCTTTCCACCACGCCGCGATAATAAAAATGATAAAATCTGCACATTGTATTAGTTAGTACATTAGTATTATTCGGTGGGAAGTTACGAAACATTTGCTTCCTTTATTTTGTGCTTCGGAGAGCAAATTAAGCCGTTGGTCCCGGCTATTAGCTGTAAAAACAAGTCCACCAACGAGTTCGAACGGGCTCTAAACCGCAAATTCGACTTTATGAGTTTGAATTAATGTTTAGAACATAGATAATTGTCATCACGTGGTTTCCAAGATTTGTGGCCTGTTAATGGCAATATGGTCACCCCCTAATACACGGGAGTTGAACATAGCTGGCGATAAGTGGGTGTACTAACACATCTGCCTACCCCTACAGGGGATACAGGCTTGATGTTATGTTATGTCAAAGCAAGAAGTCCTAGTGCACCGTACGCTCCGATTTCGCTCCCGTGAATACATAACTTAAAGGTCACCGGGGGTTTGAAAAGGGCACATCGAAACGATTCATCTAAAAAAGCTATATTGCCATTTGACATTTATACGCGTATAAAAGTAAGCAACGCAAAAAATATGTCAAATTGCAATACTGCTTTATTAGATGAATCGTTTTGATTCGACTTTTTAACCTCCCTTGTGGCGTAAGTATTATGTATTTTCCTCTTTACTTATGCAGGGAGTCATCACCATCATCACCAGCCCATTAACGTCCCCACTGCTGGGGCACGGGCCTTCCCTACGGATGGATAGGGAGATCGGGCCTTAAACCACCACGCGGGCCCAGTGCGGATTGGTAATTGGTATTGGTCTATGCAGGGAGTATTATTCCTTATACTATGCCTATGCTTGATTGAAACGTCATTTCCAATAATGATGACGTATTTATTACCTATTAGCGCACTAGCATAGTATTATTCCTTACTCTATGCTATTATTTAAAAATGATTCCTATTTATTATACGCCACGGAAGTGATTGCCAATGAACAATACTCTATTGTATTATAATTTTTGTACTTTTCCCATGTTTGTTTTACGGTCTGCAATAAATTATATTTTATTACACTACGTCACGCGTACATCTGCGAAATCCATACTATTATTATAAATGCGAAAGTGTATATGTGTGTCTCATGGTGTGTCTGTTTGTCCGCCTTTCACAGCAAAACGGAGCAACGAATTGACACGATTTTTAAGTGGAGATAGTTGAAAGGATGGAGAGTGACACAGGCTGCTTTTTGTCTCTTTCTAACCACCCACCTCCCTAAAATGGGTGGTGGAAGTTTGTATGGCGCATTCCGCAATTTTCAAGGTAGAAAGCTAAAAATTGGTATGCGAACTATTTGTCAGTAACAAAAAATCCTGCATATTTTTTTTTTTGAAATCTGCCCCCAACCCCTTCGAAGAGGGGG
Organism: Pectinophora gossypiella; assembly: GCF_024362695.1. Taxonomy (NCBI): domain Eukaryota; kingdom Metazoa; phylum Arthropoda; class Insecta; order Lepidoptera; family Gelechiidae; genus Pectinophora; species Pectinophora gossypiella. The sequence goes on from NC_065423.1 coordinate 7,840,000, forward strand.
TGAAATTTTATATGGGACTTTTCGCAGTTTTCAAAGAAGCTAAATATTGGTACATTGGGAAGAGGGAACCGTGTTACCCAGAATTTAACGCGAGCGAAGCCGCGGGCAAAAGCTGGTTAGGTAATATAATATACCTTAAGTAAGGGTTTCCATTCCCAAATTCCGTCGCTCGATTCCACCTAGGGCTCAGGGAGGATGTGGTCTGCTGTGTGTTCCCAGCAGACCACATAGATACGGAGTTCAGGATGGGCTGCTCCTCCCATCCTGAAACCCAGGGAGTGTCTGATTCGGACAGCGCTGACGGGTGCACGGAAGAATGTGCCAACGTCCCCGGACACCCGCCAATCGGCGAAGGTAGTGGAACACCGAGGAGTTTTAGTGAGTAGGAGTCTCACATAACCCAGTCGCTTTCCCCGGGCGGCTGGGTATCCATGATGGATTTCTCCTCGTAAAAAAAAAAAAAAAAAAAGGGTTTCCATTCCCCGTGGGGACATAATAATTATTATCACAAAAATTACTTTGTGGTCCCCAGTTCGGTAGGACATTACTGGCTGATCACCAGATTGTCCCAAAGAAAGATGATCCGTGCTTCGGAAGGCACGTTAAGCCGTTGGTCCCGGTTACTGCTGATGCAAGTAAGTAGTCGTTAAATGAGCCATGTCAGGGGCCTTTGGCGACTCTATAGTAACCGTGACACCAGGGTTGATGGTTGGTACTCCACTTCACAACCCACAAGATAGAAGAAGTAAGGATCGCGTAAATGTCTTCCTGCGCGCTAGACCCATTAAATATTAAAAACATAACATAACCTCACGACTATATTCCAAATTGGGCTAGTCAGTACATCCATTGCAAGATGAACTGAATACCCACGCTTCAACTGTGGTCCTGTCTGACTGTCTTGCTTCTCAAACGGGAAGCGCCGATTCGATTCCCGATACCTGAGTTATTTATCTTAAGCGCAATTTTCACTAACACAGTTAACTATCACGTTGGTCTAACAGAAAGCTCCGACAATTCCGACAAAGCGGGGGTACTCAGTTCATCTTGTAGAATATCGAGCATTATTATTGTTTTGTTTATACATTCCTTCCATATTCAGGATATTGTTCTTCTTAGCAAAACAATATTTAGATACATTCCGTTATTAGACATAAGCTTGCCAACATGGCGCCGAAAATTTTACGCCTAAATAACTTTATCTTCCTTGTGAGAATAGGCAAAGGGGAGATGTACTCAATTTACATAAATATAATATATATATATATTTTTTTCATTTTTAAATCTTGGTCAAATTCGATCGCCGATGCAAGTAATAAGAATGGCGGAAAAACAAGATGGCCGCCGATACAAAGTTTTGTTTTTCCAGAAGGAGCCTTGGGGGGTAAAAATTATGTATGGGAGGTTTACAGCACGCGTGACCTACTGTTTATATTACTTCTTACTTAACGTAGAGATTTCCATACACAATAGTTAAACAATGGGGTAAGAGCATTCGGTAGATACCTATTAGAACGACTTTATTGCCTTTTTCTGATAGCATGCTATGCTATGCTATGTCACACTCCGGACACTTCATACAAACAAGCTTGTTTTACACAGACACCACACATTGACGTTATCGTACAAGCGCCATCTGTGTGTGTGACGTCTAACGCCATATTCCAATCTAATCTCTGTTCGAGAGGGGGTGAAGTAAACCTAGCTCAGACGCTGGTGGGGAGCGGAGAGTTACCGTTCTATACGTAGTATTAAGCCTTATTGTATGGCTAAGTTCACACAACTATAGCTAAAGCAATCATGTAGTTATCCCTGTCTCCATTGCTAAGCAGGCGACATTCAATTGCGTAATCACAGTCACCGTTTGGTAATAAACGCTATTGTACTGTTGAGTACATTTTGGTAGGTTAACAGTTAAAAATCTGATCCTCTTATGTATGCAGTAATGACGTCTTTTAAAAGACAATGCAAAACCCGAAAACGACAACACAATATTAATTGTGTGCTTGTCAGTAGCTCAAACAAGTTGTATGTATGTAAGTTGGTCAAGGCATGCCAGCTCTGGAAGACATTAACATGTTAGGTACACACTTAAGGTACATGTCCTATACCTAATTGTTTTACTGCTTCACTGTGGTATGTCGATTCTGTATTATTATGATTTATTTAAGAATTACTAAAAATGTATTAGCAGGTAATCACATTTTTATAACCTTATTTTCCAAGTAGTCTGGCCACAGAAAGCATTTTAAAAAATGTCAAAAAAATATATGGAAATACTGATAACGCAAAGTGAATGCAACAGTGTCTCCTACCAAAACGGATTTTCGAAGAATAAGCTGCTTTCTAACTAGTCAAATCAGTTACTTTTTATTAAATGTATAGACACGATATTACTATGGTATTTGTATGAAAAAGCACACTATGACGTCATAGAAAAACGTGATAAAATGTCGGACTTTTAGATCTGTCTATTGAATAATCATAATTTATGTTTAACCCAGGATTAGCATCCCAAATTAATGTATATTTTGTAGTCCCAATTGATGTTAAAAATAAATAAATAAATGTTACATTAAATACAATACAAAAAAAGTATTTTAGAGATTTCGGCCCTGTGATGAGTAACTGATCAACTGATACATTTTCTCTACAGAACCACTGTTTCTAGGTAAGAAAGTCAAGATAAAGCCAAGTAACATATTTCTTAGAAAATGCATCATAATATACATACATACAGGTAACCCAGATTCAAAAGTAGTAGAGGATATGACTAATAGATTTAATTATTTGATGTTATGGACTATGAATCTTGATCAATACTGTAACTTTAATGTCTGTACTATTATAAAATTAATAACCTTGACACCAGACCTGTCAAATCTTCAGTTTAGGTAAGCGGACCATGTGAAAAACTAGATAATACTAGGGAGATGACGATGAATAAGCCTGATACTACGGTGCAATCTGGCCTTCAATCTCACAACCCATTTGAAAGAAGATTATAAAATTACAAAATGTTTTTTTATTAATGAACTGTTAGTTGGCGCTTTGGGAATGGCTGGACGGATTTGATGCTTATGGCCGTTGTAATAATTTAATTTTTCTATAGTTTACAACACATTAAAGTATATATCTAAATAGGTAAAATGCTGTAAACTACTTTTCCACTTGCATGTTATAAAATAATGTGTTTGAGTCATCTGGTAGAACACTTTATAAAGTACAATTAAAAATATCTTAATTGTTCTCACATTGCTTTAATTTTCTAGAACAATGATACAAATGGTTGATTGAAAATTGCAGATAGGTAATCAAACAATAAAGTAACATTTTCTTCCTGTTTGAGTCATACCAATAACTTTTGATCATGACACAACACCACTTGTGTGTTTTTAGAATTATAGTAATAGGTATATAAATCAGTTTGCTTAGCAAGTTATGTGTGAATCATTTTGATTGTATTATCTATCAAAGCTTTATTTGATGAGTGTGGTTGGGTAAAAGATAATTTTGTCATAGTTATCATTTAAAGTTAAATATAATTTTGTATATAGTATGGACAATTTAATAGATTACATTTGACAGCATCAGATTCATAACAAAAAGAGAAAAAAAATCCAAATCCAACTTTAGTAAATGTCTGGTAGTGGTTGCCTGGAAGAAATTGCTCTACAGCAATAAGTTGTACTGTATCCATGTGTTATGTCTGTTTGTTAAAATTAAGGTCAGTGCAATAAAGTGTGTTTGATTTGATATGATAATAACATTAAACCTTAAAACTTATTGATGAGGGTAAAGAAACATCGAACGTGGCCTATTGAATTGGCCCTAATATATGTAATAGATTTTTTCTCAACTCAGGGCAGCCAGGGTAATCTGCAAAACATCCCATGGAGACCATAAAATCTTTTTAAGTCAAGTTAATTACATACAACAGAGTATGCTATTGATAACAAGTTGTCATTTTTTGTGACAAGTTGGAACTTAATAAGAAAAAATATATTCATTTGTACCATTTTGTATCATATTAAATTATAGTAGATACCTATAATAAACATTCCATCAAAGTTCCATACAAGAAAGACACAATAGCAAAGGCTTCCTACAGAGGGATTATGTTGCATAACTGAAAAAAGGTAAATATAGCAATGTACTTGCATAATTGTACATTAATGTAACTTGAAGCCAGAAGACAATTTTGTACAAGTTACTGGACAGTTTGAATACACATTCAATTTGATATCTTTAAGTGAAGCAAAAATATGCAATAATTAAAATAAAATGTAAAAAGAATATAAAACCCACCAAATTCTGAAGAATTTCTACTCATAAGTAAACCAAAAACTTACTAATAGACTCGAAACTACATTCCTCACATTATTAGGTCTAGTTTTGCAACTGCTAACAACCTTCGCTGTACAATTAAGTGTAGGTCACCTAATTAGTAATAGAACCAAGTTCATTGGAAAGTAAACAGAATTGTAATACTCAGTATTATGAATGACAATGAAATAACATACTCATTAAACAATGCCTTAGGAACAATATTGAGGAAGCCTGTCAGTGAACATTTCTATGCTGTTTTATTTTTTAATATTCAAGATATTTTATGTTTTATTAATTTCAAGAAGATGAAGTGTATTTCATTTAGAGGCTTCAGGAAAAATTTTACAACATGTAGTTGTATTATGTGGCTAATATGGCAGTACATTAAGAACACAGTTTTAAAAAAACTATACAGTAAAAATGGTAAGTTGTCCATTATAATGTCTTACTGGTAAATCTTGCTCTTCAATACTACAAATTTACCAATATAACAACCAACCACAATTGTGTAATTTGCTAATTATTACTCACACGCTATATTTATCAGAATCTTATTTGAAGCTACCAAGTAGGAAGTTTTACTCATTTACTATTATTGCGATATACTATAATAAATACGATATGGTGATATGAAAATATGTTGTAAACAAAAACTTACGGTTCTGGACTGTACTGAGCACCACCGAAGAAGCCATGCCTGTCGGGCTGCGTGGTCACAGACGAGCATATGGACGTGGTGTCTGCTTGCTCACTCCGATCGCCACCCGCACTTTTTACACTTTTCTGCAGCGACATTTTGAAGTTCTCACTCCTTATACCACTACCTACAGCCTTCTAACATCACGAACAGCAACAATCCCACATCCGAACGCCGCAGAGGCGAGTGGGCGAACAAATTAATTACAAAACATGCAAGTGTTCCGGATGCCTCGAGTTCACGCCCGTACACGAAAACAGTCAACAATCCAACGCATCATCAAAAAACACACGCCGAGATCTTGCGGATACCATAGTATGCCGTGAAACTATAGACACATTATAACAGAATATAAATATAGCAGCAAAACACTCTCTGAATTGAAAACAATATAATATTTTCTTATCAAAACTCAGCCGTGTGGGTGGGCGATTGCAAGATCGTACGTCATTTGAGTTTTTTTTTTTAATTTATAGTGTTGCTATATTTATTTAAATAATATAAAATAACTTCGTTATCCAGTGTTATAACCGTTATCATACCAAATAAGTTACGTTCTATATCCTAAACTACTAAACTACCATTGCATTTACGGAGAAGGGCATTTCTACTAAAGTTAGTAAAAAGGTGGCTAAACTTAGTTTTACAGTTAAAAAAATATTTTCTATGCAAAAAAAATTACATTATTTTCTCCAATCAAACTTGTCTCAAACAAACCACGAATCTAGAGCTGGACATACTTTTATCTGACTCTATACCTCTAGTCTCTACTTTACTGTGTAAACGTTAACCAAATGTCACAATAAATAAAGAGGTTATAACTTTGGGTTTGGGTTATAAAAATCATTTACTTTTCATAGTGCAAAAATAATATTATTCGACATTTACATTTACATTTACAGAAATTAAATAACCTACGCCATGAACTCACTCAAAAAAGTGTGGGTAGTTCCACAACTGTCCAGGTTATCTTCATCAGCACCAGAGTTTGTGAACAGAAACCCAAGGAACTTGGAACGAATGAGAATCGCTAGGAAACCCGATGGTTATCATTTGGATAATCCAGGCAAAAAGTATTGGCATAAGTAAGTATCCATTGACGTATTAATTGTGTAGACTCTTCCTACTTTTATTTTATCACTCTGCAGTCCTAAGTTTTAGTTACTTATTGGAGAGAATAAGGAGCTTGAGCTACGATGGAGTCAGCAAAATTACTGTACCAGACAACTGTGTAATTAATTATTGTAATCTTTTAATTTTCTGTGTACAGGCTTTTCCTAATAGCCACCAACAGAACCGTGACAGCCCAAGTAGTTCACTTTTTAAATGGACCAGTGATTGAAGCAAAGACCTCTGAATGGTGTCTGCGTAAACAGCTTTACAGCATCACAGATACCTGTGCCTACATTGGCTTAGGAAAGGTGTTTGCCCAGAGATGCTTAGAATCAGGGATTACTGAGATGTACAGTGACCTCACACCAATTAAAGGAGGGAAATTGGAAAAATTCCTGGATGAAATAGTCAATGGTGGAATAAAATTGGAAGAAATGGAAGTTTATAAGAAACCAAACCCTTGGGATATGCACAGACCAGAAAAGCCTTGGGAAGTGACTGAGGAATAAATAGTATTTAGTTTTTAAACTAGTTTATTATAGTATTTAGAAAATAAATATGTTTTAACTTGTTTATGTGTTTACTTCTACAAAACTGCTATAAAAAAATGTCTCTAATCATAAATTTTTGATAAAATTATTCTCTTAAAATTCAACTGATTCCATTGCTTGGTAAAGACCTCCCAGGAATATTATTGTTAATTCTATGATCACTATAACGGGGGGTCTCTTACTTGTAAGCTATACTGGCGCTTTTATATTATTGGTTAGATTGTCTTATTGGAACATTGTATATTTTTTGTCTTACTGACTCAAAACTTCTATGGCATTGCTATAATTTGCTATTCCAATTCTACTCTAGAAAGAATACGTATACTGTAAGTAAAGTAGAGAAAATACAATAACAAACAAATATTTGGGATTATTGTTTAGTAGATGTAGATAAATCACCCGGGGTGAGAGGACTGTTTTTAAAAAGACAATTTAATTGAATTTAAAACTATTTATTTAGAATAAGACACACGTATTGTCTAAAAGAAGTTCAGCTTAAGACTACTTTAAAAACTAATGGGAAGGGACCAAGCGTCTGATCTCATCATGGCTTATCTTATGCAACGTAGCGCATTCTCTAGGCAGTCTAGACGCTTCATGAGCTTATCTTGGTGAATGTGCAACGTGGCGCATTCTCCAGGCAGTCTGGACGCTTAACTCCTCCCTCCATAACTTCGAAATTCTCAGGGGATGATTTTTGAGACTGAGAATTTCGACGTCTTCTTAAAGTTATGAAGATACCGATAAAAACTGTTAAGACTAAGATTATATATAAAAATAGAGTTCCTATACTAATGCTATTTATATTTACCGCACTTACACTTTTATCACTTTCACTTAGCACAACACTGTCAGCTTTTTTTAGGGCGTACGACAACACTTGGAGATGTCGCAGGTCGACCTCATCCAAGTTGATAGGCTTCCAGGGCGATGCTGCTGCTGAGGTTGGGATTTCCGGAAAATTTATAAGAGGTAACTTGGGATATAGTATTGGAGATGCTTCGGAACTATGATGCCTCAGTGTGACGTCATCGATTTTTAGTTCGCAGTTATCATCGATCACAGCCAGGTAAGTACCTCTGATGTAGATTCTGCTCATCTCATTTCCACAGCGTGTCTTCAAAAGGATGTTGGCTTTAGAATAGAGAATCCATCGATTAGGTTGTATGGGCTCTACTTTAATTGTCTTCACTTCCACCAGGACAGGATAACAGGTGGTAATATTCATAATAAACTTCATTAAGTCCGCCACACAGGTATCCTCCATGGATCTTGGGGCGATGTGTTCTTCGTAGCAAATAAAGAAGCCTCTCTCCAACTCTTTGCAGCGTTTGGTGAGTGAGAATGTGTTCGAACCATTCGCAATAAGGTAAGGTTGTTTTGGGATAATTAGGACAGATTGATTTAGGTTGTTTGTAATAGGTAGAGGAAAGACGTGATAATAGTCGTATATTCCCTTTTTGACCAAGGGAACTTCGATGATAAAGACTATCTGATTTTCTTTGATATATGCCTTAATCTCTACACACTGCTCTATTTTAATTAAATTTACATAATTTACGGGATATGCAAGGCTCTCTTTACGTTCAATTTTTCCTAAAACAGTTACAAATTCGTCAGTGTCTAATATTGACTGGTGGAGAGTTCCCATTTTGCTAAATGCTATTGCTGTTTCTATTTCATCCAATCTGATATACAACATTTGGAAGTTATGTAAAAATAAATTGTAAATATGAATTAATCTATTGTTTGTAAAATTTGTCATTGACTCATTCAGTATTTTTCTAATGTCCCAAATTTCCCTATCCAATTGGATGAAATTATTTTTTGTTACATTGCTGTTATTCGTAAATGTCCCCAACATTTCAGTGACCAGACTCATTTTCTTTAATTCTGAAATTTGTCGAGTTTTGAGTTCATTTAACATTTTATCATACTTCACAGCATCCTCATTGTCCAAATTGCCAGTTATTACTTTTATAAGTGACCCTAAAGGGTTTAGTAGTCCACGTTTTATTCTTTTTGATGGATTTAATTGTCTGAGTTTAGTGAAAGTTATGTGTTTTAGGTGATCAGTTTGACTTTTGACATTCGCAAGTTCGAAATTAAAAACATTCTTGCCAAAATGGTTTAGGACGTGTTTGTTGAGGTTCGCATAGCGGTTGAAATTAAACTCTATATCATCGTATACTAAACTTAAATCTAGATTCTTAATTATTATCCACTTATCGTAACTTATAATAGCAGTTCCCTCTTTTACAGGAAGTATCCCGGGATTGTGTTCAATCCGTTGTAGCTTGGCCTCCTCCTGGCTCTGGCTCAACTGGACCACCAGCAGGAGCACGACCCTGTGGAGGACGACGAATGTCCTTAATAGGTACATTGGTATTACGGTTCCTAACATCGACAGGTACTATATTCCTACTTATCTCTCCAACTACTTCTGCTTTTTGAAACCGGGGCTTATCTTTACCGGGGACACCGTAAAATGAAAAGTATTTTATCAGAGCTCTTACTACTTCCGGTGTAGAGCGATTAGGAATTTCGAAAGTCTGTCCTAGTTTACTAAACGCATCAATGATGGTCAGGAAGTATTTCCCTTCTATTGGAAAAAAATCCATAACCAATTCTTGGAAAGGTTTTGTCTGCGTCTGTGTCAACTGCAATTCAGGTTTGTATGGTTTGCGGTCGTACTTCATTGCTTTACAAATTTCACATGCGTTTATCACGCTACTGACTGTTATGTTCATATTGTTCCAGTAGTATACGCGTTTCAGCTTCATGAGAGTTTCGTTGATTCCTCGATGACATGTCTTACTCTCGTGGTATTTTAAAACAATTTGTCGTTGCTCTTCTTCGTCCTCTACATGTATAACTCTTTTAGTGCATTCAAATAGTTTGACTGTCCCTTTTCTAAAAAGTTTTATAGCCGCTTGTGTAAACTGTTTACGGTGAATTTCATTTTCAAAATATATGAAATGCTTAGTTTTTGGTTTTACATATTCTTTTAGGAATTGAGTGACCAAATCTGGCCTTTTTGTTGGTAAATGTGCTTCTAATATCTTTTGATTGTTACTAGAGATATTCTTTACAGTCATTTCGTTTCTGTTCCATGTATAAATTAACATCTGATTAGGCTTAGAGTCTATGGCTTCGTTTAGAATAGGTATGCCATTTGTGTCCATGTCTGGTGCCGAATGAACAGTTTGTGATAGAGACATGTTACTCATCGTTCCTTCTGGTATTGTAATGGTGCTTTCAGAAGGCGATAATATAGGGTACTCAGTTTCTAACTCATGCTTTGTTGTTTCTTCTTTCTCTCCACTGCTTATTGAATTTACTTCGTCTTCCGGATTTGGTTGCGCGTTACTTAACCTTTCAATTTCAGAAACCACATCATCCAAGTAAGAATGTAATCGTCTTTCAGATTCGTCTACATTCACCTGCATGGATTCAGTATCGTCTTTACCTAAAGCATTTAGCCTTATACGGGATAACGCGTCCGCGTTGCTATTTTGCTTGCCATTTTTATATGTCACTATTGCGCTCGGCATACGCACGACTTTACCGAAATCTACGAAATTAATAATCGCTTCTCCATCTTTCAGGTCCGCAGGAATCGTCACGCGTGTTTCAGTACGTGGTTGAAGCTGCACTTCATATGGTGGGTTATATATTATTGGTATTTCTACATTTTTCGTTCGGAGAACTTGATTCTGCATATCGATTGTGGCGCCTAGTTGTTTTAGAAGGTCGGAACCGATCAAGCCATCGTAGCGATTATCGACGTCATAAACATAAAATTTATGTTGTAACGTGCTCTTAAAAGTTTTCAGAAGGGGTATGACGATGACTTCGTCGTGTCTGCTACGAGCGTGAGTGCTTACAACCTCGAAGGGTTCGAATAACTTATAGTTGGCGAAGAACTCATCAACTTTCCTTGGGCTGATAAACGATCGAGTGCTTCCCGTGTCTATCATAAAACGAGCATTTATCTCAGGTAAGTTGATGTGTGGTAATTTTAATAAGCTATCACAATTAAGATTTACTATCTCGGGTTGTTGGGTGCGGCCGGCTCGTGAAAATCCGGGGTAGTTTTTGGTTGTTTCCGAGCTGGTCGGCTCTTCATACAGATCGTAATATGCTTCATAATCTCCTTCATTTGGATGATAGTAAGTTTCCGCAAGTTCATAGTTATAGAAAAGGTTATTATTACCTTCAGGTTCATCTAACATGTACTGTCTTGTTACTGTTCGCATAGAGACATCAGTGTCCAATGGTTTGGAGTCGTTTACAGGGGGTCTGTATACCTGAGGCTGGGGTGGAATCCCGAACCGATACTGATTGGGAATCCCGAATTTGAAACCCTGTGTGTTTTGATTGAAGTTGGGTCTAAAACCTTGAGGTTGGGGAATACCGAATTTAAATTGAGGGTTTGGTTTAAAATTATTTTGGTTTTGGGTCAGGTTTGGCTTATAGCCCATCTGCTGTGGAATCCCAAATTTAAATTGAGGATTTCCAGGTAATGGCATCCGGAACTGTTGTAAAGCATTTGGTCGAAAGACAGGTGTATTTTGTGGAATATTAAATTTAAAATTCTGGGGTTGAACATTTTGAGAATTTTGTGGTTGTACATTATGTGTTGAAGTTAACTGTTTGTGTTTAGAGTTATATTGGTGCTGGAAATTCACCTCTTCAGTTACGATGCCTAACGCATTTTCGAGAGTGGAGCAACCTTTTAGGCGAACAATACGTATTAGGTTTTCCGGAAGGTTATATAGAAAAACATTGAGCGCGCTGTTATTGTAAATGATCATTTTGGCTGCTTTTACGCCTTCGTCGGTCAACCGGTTTACTTTAGCAAATAAGGCGCTGCGAACATGTTGAATGCGGTTACAGAACTCATTGTAGGACTCCCCCGACTTTATTTTCATGCTCTCGAGTTCAATACTAATGCACTCCTCTGAGCGTGGGTCACCGAAATGCTGAAGTAACACAGATTTCAATGCATCCCAGGACGTAATGTCTTGTCTCTCACTGATAAGGGTAGCTGCTCTATCTACAAGCCTACTACTTATACAATGGAAAAGGTATGTGCTCTGAGCAAGGTTACCCTGTATCGTGTAACTATCTAGTACATATTGAGCTTTAGATAAGAATAAATTAAGCTGTTCAGGTTGACCACTAAACTTCGGTATCAAACACAGCATTTCTTTGGGAACTAACGTTACTTGAGCCATATTTAGTTTTATAACGAAACACACACAAAATAAAATAAATGTAACAAACAAAAGTAATAAAAATACTTAAAAGTTCACTTATCACCTATTTTAGTGCGATATGTGAAAATCAGATATTCTTTATCTCAGTGAAGTTAACCGAAACAAACTATATAGAGCTATAGAGTTCACTTATTAATAATTGAGCCCGCAACTAACAGGAATAGATAAGCATAAGAAGTGGAATGCGAATTAGTCACTCACAATCTGCTCACTGCCATATCCTCCACGATAAAGCTGCACTGAACTTCGTAGAATTATGTGTCTCTCGTATTATGTGAAAACGATTTTCACTCTGTCCGCTCACTCACTTGTGTTTAACTTATTTATTTGGTTCGTGGATATCTGCGACTTTTTGACCCGACGACCGATTTTCTAGTCCTCAGGTGCAGCCTTAATGCAAATATCCTACCGGCTGCGCCAGATAAATCACCCGGGGTGAGAGGACTGTTTTTAAAAAGACAATTTAATTGAATTTAAAACTATTTATTTAGAATAAGACACACGTATTGTCTAAAAGAAGTTCAGCTTAAGACTACTTTAAAAACTAATGGGAAGGGACCAAGCGTCTGATCTCATCATGGCTTATCTTATGCAACGTAGCGCATTCTCTAGGCAGTCTAGACGCTTCATGAGCTTATCTTGGTGAATGTGCAACGTGGCGCATTCTCCAGGCAGTCTGGACGCTTAACTATGTAGTGTAGGGTATTCTATTTCTGAACGTAACTATTTCTGCTTACGTCTTTCCGCTTAAAAAAAACTACTACCAATTCATATTTTCAGTTAGACTGGATTACGATATAAAATAAAACATTGCAAAATAAAATTTTGAATTAATAATATTCTGTTACGTAAAATATTTAGAATAGTGCTAAAACATGAGGATATGAATTAAACGGACGCTCAATTGAACTATTCTGGAAAATGGCGGAAACAATGATGGCGTCCATTTCTTTTTCAAACATGACGTAATTCATATAGTCATCTCTTTCTATCTTACGGTGAAACCCGTAAGCAGTGGGGCACGCGTCGTGATCAATATGTCCACGTGACCCATCGTCAAGTCGCGACACTCGCGTAATTGCAAATGCAAAATGTCCAGAAACGCTGTGTTACAATGAAATCATAAATATTTTTGGTTTATTCATAGTGTTATAGTTAAAAATGCCTGCGTCAATTGGTGTTAACTTGCGTGTGACGGGCCATTGTAGCCAAGGCGGGAGAAAGTATATGGAAGATTTGTTTTCCGTTGCGTATCAACAAACGGAAGATGAGAGGGATTTGGAGTACGCTTTCTTCGGGATTTACGATGGGCACGGCGGTAGCGAGGCTGCTGCCTTTGCCAAGGAGCACTTGATGGACTCAATTGTGAAGCAGCGTCAGTTTTGGTCGGACAACGATGAGGATGTGCTGAAAGCAATCAGAAATGGTTACATGTTGACCCACTTGAACATGTGGAAAGAATTAGGTAAACATCTTAATTTCTATAAATATGCAGTAATGATGTTTCTGCAAAATTGAAGCTCCTCATTTCAAGGGGAATAAGAAGTGATTGTGTGAATTTGCCTGACCTTGTTCTATCTCATTATTTTTTCTCGAGTAGTTTGACATTGAGCCGACAAAAGACTCCGAAATGGTCATTGGCTGCATAGTCTGTTTGTCTATATTGGTTAGATAATAATGCAATACAAAATTGAGATATTTTGGGTCACTTTTCGGGTATCCTACTTTGGTCAAGTGAAAGCAGTTTTACCAGTTTCAGCCTTTTATGCTGCCAGTTTCCTCTTACGAAAAAATGTATATAAGGTCACATTGTGAAATACAGTTTTCTCCAAGTATTTAGATATACACATATGTTAATATGTTGTGAACACAATACACATTTCCATAAAGTTATAGGTTGTTTTGGATTAATAATATTTTATTACTAATAAGACAATTACACATATTTTTTATCATAATAGGTATCTTATTGGATGTCTGTGATTTAAAATCCTCTTAGATTTGAAGATTAGGTATTCTTTATTTGACATCACAATACTGAAATAAAACAAATAATTTGCTTTCTACTGTCTTGTTATTATGTAAATAACTAAGTTTTGTTATTGAAACTGTAATATTGCAAAACAATTTTGTAATTTTGTCTATTTTAAAAATGCTCTAGACTGCCATATATTTAAATACATACATACGCCCGTAATCCCTAATGGGGTGGGCAGAGCCACAAGTAATCAAAGACAACTTGCAGCCACTGTTGATACGAAGTCCAAAGATGGATATGATGAACCTTATGGTGATAAGGGATCAGCCTATCGCCCATAACATTAGTCCATCATGTTAGAGGACACAATCCCTCAATCTCTAATTAAACTAATCTCAAATCTCTAATCTCGTTAATCTCTATTTAAATACACAGTTTAAATTTTAAAAATGTTTTTGAAAAAAAAAACTGGAAGCTTGTAATCCACTGTCAAACAAAATTTGTTTGTTTACAGAAAAATGGCCGAAGACAGTGACAGGTCTACCCAGTACCGCTGGTACCACTGCAAGTGTGGCGTTCATCCGACGTGGGAAGATATACATTGGCCATGTCGGAGACTCCGCCATAGTGCTTGGCTACCAAAAGGAAGGTCTGTATCTTTAGTAAATTATTATAATTAACTAATTCAAGACTTTACTGAAACATATTTTGATGTTTTTTATAATATAAACTGTTTTGATACTTGACTAGAAAATACCATCAGAATAGTCATAACTATATATTTTTGCACATAACATAAACCTATGTATGTTCCACTACTGGGCACAGGCCTACCCTCATCAACTGGAGCAGGTATGGAGCATACTCCACCTTGCTGCTACTATGCAGGTTGGTGGAGTTATTATATTTGTACTTTAATTAGATTATAAAGTATGTGTATGTCAGCCATCATCAAACAGCTTTATGAAGAAGGGGAACAGAGTTACACAGTGGGAGAGATTCATGTCTAGCAGTGTATTAACATAAAATAAAATGTAGATAGATATTGCATGAAGACAGATTTAGCTTTCTAGAATATTCCATAACAATCATGATTTATTCATGAATGCAGATTAAAGAACAAGTTGTCCCTAAATTAAGTACTTCTAAAATGTAAATGTTTGCTACATGGAAAAATGTGACTGGTACCTTTTTAAGGAATACCAATTTGTATTGAACAGTAACCATTGATTTATCAATAGATTTACAGATGTACTATCTTTCAGGTTCCGAAGAATGGGCAGCCAAACCACTCACATCAGATCACAAGCCTGAATCAACGGCAGAAATTGAACGTATTCAGCGTTGTGGAGGCAAAGTGGTCTCAAAAGCTGGTGTTCCACGAGTTGTGTGGAATCGGCCTCGTCTCGGACACAAAGGGCCAATTAAGAAGAACACTTTGATGGATGAGATCCCATTCCTGGCGGTTGCAAGGTCACTGGGAGATCTATGGAGTTATAACCCCCAGAATGATGAGTTTATTGTCAGTCCTGACCCAGATGTTGGTGTGTTAACAATAGACCCAACTAAATTCCGGTAAGTTCTGGTTTAAATTTAATTTTTTCATTTAAATCTTTTAATTTCACAGTTGGCTCCACCATTGTTCTCGGTGATACGGCTCACCAACTATCACGTTGATCTAACAGAAAGCTCGGCGAGACATGGGTACTTAGTTCATCATATGTACCTCTGACTACCCCTATTGGTATATAGTCGTTGGCTTACGTGTTCTTGTGTAATTTAATCTTAAATATCCTCAATTCTTTCAGGTAGATTATCTATATATAATCTATATCCAAATATCAAGCGTCAATTATTTTTATTATATGTCTCTGCCATTAGATTATATTTTTGAATAATGATGTACCCCAAGAAATGAGAAAATAGGTAATTCTCACGTTAAATCTGAACAGCGCCATCTATATTTTTTATTTGGGGAATGTAGCTATTCAAATTCCCTCATTACTGTACTCTATATGTGGACTTTTCAAGTTGAGTCAATCCTAGTGTTACGTATTTTGGCAACTTTGTTATTTGATTACAACAGTCAAAATTCTATTATCCCATACTAATAGCCACAGCATAGTCAGTTATAAAAGATAATATTAATTCTGTATAATATATTTAAATCCCATATTGAAATAAATGAAACCTTTACATATTCAAAAAACTGGTTATTCTTGTACATAATATTAAGCAGTTGTATACTTTAAAGTCCACTTTAGTTCCAGTTTGAAAGTAAAACAAAATGTCCCACTGACAATATTAAAATATGGTACAGGAAAACATTATGAGGAAACTCTCTGTAGTCTATGACACATTTGAGGGGATATTGTAAGGTATATTTGCAATACCAAACAGGGAAATTGTGGGGCTAAGAGAATCAAATAAAGAATAATAGTTTAGTGTATTGTTTGTACGAAATTCTGTCCTTTCTGTGATGGCTTGCTGTGTATACTCTTCTGGATTCGAGACTAAATCTAAACCTGGTATAAGTTATGCCGTTGTTGTGTTCTCTACGATCTGTATGTGTACCTCAATAGTATGAATACTAAATATTGTAGAACAGATGTACTGATTCGTATAGGTACCGACCTAGATCTAATACTCAATACTCACTTATTGCATTCCATGTAGTACAATAGGGTATTACATAGGCATAAGAACTAAAGCATGGATCCTGGTGGGCACAGCAATGTTGAAGGGAAGAGAGGAATTATGTATAAAACTTATCATTCATAAATTAATTTACTGTGTAATAGCTCTCTTTAATTAGCATTGTTTTTTAGACTTTTTTTTCCCTTTTTTTATTAGTTTTAGTTTCCCTCCCTTTTTTGTAATTTGAGTAGGGGCTGTAGAGTCCACTGTAGAGTATTTTACTTACTCTATTTCGAAATGGAGTAACTAGATGTTGCTGTCTGTATTAGCTTGCATATGAAAATTAGTGTCATCTAGTGACGGCGTTTCGCATCATTGACAACACTTTGTCAGTGCAAATGCTTGCCACGGGCGCTTTATTAGCGCGCGTTTTAGTGCCAACGTTTGCAGTATGGGGATGACCCTCTGTTTTACATAATTTATTAGTTATGTCTTTTTCGCACTAGACTTTTAACAACTAATGTTGTTAAAAGCCATGTAGTAACTAATATATGTATACTCTTCTTCTATCATGTGGGTTATGAGGTGTATTATCAACCTCATCTACCCTTGTCTCAGGGTTATTATTGAGCCACCAAAGGTCCCTGACATAACTCATATAACGACTAATATAAAATATGGATTATTAATAATTATAATAATCAGTATTTCTTCATTACAGGTGTCTAATATTCGGTACGGACGGTCTGTGGAACATGATATCTCCTGAAGGCGCAGTCAGCTTGGTGCAAGCCACAGAGCGTCACAACGAAGCGGCGCTGGTTGGAGGCGGCAGCACACAACCGAGAGACTGGCTCAACCCCTCCAAGAGCCTTGTGGACCATGCTTTAGAGAGGTGGGTTGGAGTATAAGCCAGTTTGCAAATAGTCAAATCAGTTACTTTTTACTAAACGTCAAAACACGAAATTACTATGAAATTTGTATGAAAAAGCACAGGCTTATTATTACGTTTGCCTTGATTAAAATATTAGAATTTCATAATTTATCTTGAACCTACTATACGACCCTATTACTTGTATTGCTAAATAGTAAATGCTATAGGAGACACAATGTTACTCTAAAGAATAATAATATCTTCTACGATTGTGAGTTGGGCTTAAACAGACTATAATGATTCTAAAGAGTAGGTAACATTTTGCTCGAGCATCATTAATGACCCAAAGCTTCTTCCTTTCTAATACTTGTTCTAAAGATGGTAGTTTTGCATCACAACTTAGTTGTATACTTTGTGATAGATTACTTGAGAGGGGGATTACTGACAGAACCATAGAGCCGTTTATAACCCACCTTAGCCTTTCTTCCAACTCTACCATGAGACACATTTGCTTCACACAAATTGCTCTTCATACTCTCATCCATAGTAAAATAGGTTCACACTGGTGACTTTTTCGATCCATGGCTGGTTCTCACTGAAGTTAAATAACTGTTTGTTAACATTTATTACAACTTAGTTATTTTAATAATTCAATTTTAAGGTTATTAATTACTCAAAGCAGGTAAAGTAACGAAATGATCGCATGTAAGTAGGTTATTCCCCTTCTTTTGTAACAGTAGGATTCGGTGCATCACTATTCTAAACTAAAGCCACTCTTCGTAAACCCGTTTATTGGTACAGGTCTCTGGTTTTATTATTAGGTTTAGTTTGATCATGTAATAAGTTATTAACTTTTTTAATATTTTCAGATGGTCAAATACTCGTATGCGAGCTGACAACACGTCTGTGGTGACCCTGATGCTGGACCCGCCGGGCCCGCCGCGCGCCACCGTGCTGCGGTCCCGCACCACGCAGCGGCCGCAGCAGCCGGCCGGCGCCGCCGCGCCTGCAGCGCCCGGGGGGGCCGCCCCCGCCGGCGCCGACCACAAGCCCAACCCCCCGGCCGACGCCGAGCACCGCCCCGTCCCGCAGAACGGCCTAACCATCATGACTCGCTACTCCGATGTCGACAAGCCCGCCGCATCCGCCGACGTTCCCGACAAGACCCCACTGCCCCCCTGCGACACCATCAACGGGCGCTTCTCCGTCGCCCCGCAAGAGAAGAAGGAACACGAGAACGAGGACAACGAGACGATGACCAACTACGGCAACCCGGCCGAGTCCTACTTCATGGCGCGACTCCTCAACAGGTCTCGCGTCGTCAACACGCTCTCGGAGGTGTACGACGAGATCGTCAACGGGAAAACGTCGAGGACCGAGACGGAGGCGCGCGAGACGTCACCGCTCGCGACCGCCGTGCCCGAGGCCGGCGACGCCGAGCCCCACGCGGCGCCCGACAAGGAGACCGCCGTCGAGGCGGCCGGCAGGACGGTCGCCGACGCGGACCACCCCGACAGGGACGACGGGGGCATACAGATCAACGAGGTGTCGTCGAGTTCCCCGACGGAGGGCCCGCCCCGGCCGCGCGGCCGCCGCCCCAAGGCCGAGTCCAAGCGCGAGGTGCCCGCGCCCCACGACCGCGTGCTGCGCTCGCACCAGGACGCCGAGCCGCCGCCGCCGCCGCGGCCGCACACCCGCCAGACGGCCGGGCGGGGCCGCGCCGCGCCGCCGCCGCCCGCGGCCGCGCTGGAGCGCGTGGTGATCCTGTCGCGGCGCGCGGCCGCCGCGCCCGCCGAGCCGCTGGTGCGCGTGGAGCGGCCCACCGTGCGCCGCGCCGCGCCGCCGCCGCCCGCCGAGCCGGCGCTGGCGCCCGCCAGCCCCGAGCGCGCGCGCGCCACGCGCTCGTCGGCCGCCGCGCCGGCGCCGGCCGCGGGCCGCGCGGCGCCCAGCGCGCGCGCGGGAAACTGTGCGCGCGCCCCGGGAGCGGCGCGGCGGCCGGCCCCGGCGGCGCGGCGCGAGCCCGGCAGCCGCGGCTCGAAGGAGAACCTCGGGGCCGCGCGCCGCCGGGCCCGCGCGCGCGCCGCGCCCGGCGCGGGCCCGCGGCCGCGCCGCGCCGGTAGCGAGCCCGAGGTGCACTCCACAACGCTGGACGCGCCCGCCTGCCGCGTGGCGCCGCCGCCGCCGCCGCCGCCCGAGCGGCCGCGCGCGCTGCGCTCGCGCAACGACGCGGAGGCGCCGCCCCTGGCCGGCGGCAAGCGCGGCCGCGAGGACGCGGCGCCGGCGCCGACGGCCAAGGCCCCGAAGCTGGCGGCCGAGCGCTGCGCCCGCGCCCTGGGCAAGCGCGCCTCGGGCCCGTGGGCGCCGGCGCTCGCGCTGCGCAACCGTTTGCGCAAGAGACTCGCCAAGTAGCGATCGCTTCTAGTTTAGTGTAAAATTATGGTTACCTGTGAGTGTGCGGGGATAACGGTGCCTTCTAGTACTGCCAAAGTACTTTTTGACGTTTCATATTCTATTCCGCGAGCCGCGCCCGGCCTCGATATGTACGAGATCCAAAGATGACTGCGTTGTATACGGTTGAATTTCTGTTGTTGTTTATTTTTATCTCATTGCTGGACTCTAGTTGTAGTGACTCCGGTTTGGTTTCGTGACTCGTATCGTTAGGTATTCTCCACTCCGATAGACTCTATCGTATTCCGTGTATGATGTACGCTATATACAGGTATGCACGGCCGTACAGGACCCTCGGTCACAGTTGACGGTAAACAATAGTACAAAGGAGTATATTGAATATATTAAACGTAAGGTTAACTTGTGGACCAGCGGATTGAATTAGCCCAGATAGATATTTATTTTTATCTATATATTTATAGCTATCAAAATATTGCATTTAACTGTAGGCAGATTATGGGAATTTGATTTTCAGAGGCTACATTATAACATTCAGAGGAATATTCTTATAGCTGTGACCTGACATGTCACTCGGGGCTGACATTTGGAGATCTGGTCGAGATGTAAATTATACTTGTACATTATACCAAGAGTGCTTTTATCAAATAATATAAATTAAGAGTGCTAATCGTAAATTAAAATTTACACAAATTACTTTCGCGTGATTGTTTGAACTTAACAAAATCGCGTGGTTTTTTTTATATTGCAATTCGTTTTTTGAATATGTGCAAAATCGTACTTTTTCTATGCAATTATAGATGTTACTTATCAGAGTTATTCTTTTCGGAAAAGAATTATGTTTAGTACTTCCTCTAAAGTTTTATAAAATAGTTAAAGGAAATTTATACCTACATTTTTATATCGGATATACCACGGCTACATAAATACACTCTTAGTTGTCATCTGAAACATATCTGCTCATTTATAAATATTGTTAAATGTGAGCTAGAGCTATAATAGTTACTTGTCACAAGCACTGAAAAAGACAATTATATTATAGTGCATATTTAATGTGTCCATCTACCCTATATCAAGGTGAATTGGATGAAAAATCGATTGGGAAGATATCAAGTTATCACAACTTAAATAAACGTTGAAGTTTTCTACATAAGCCTAGAAATATAAATGTCACATTGTTGTATTTTACAGACCATCAGACTAATCGTATGAAGCGGAAGTTCTGCGTGATGTAATTATCAACAGTCTAAATCATAACTTTCTTTGGAGGGAAATCACAATTTTCAATCATCATTATTGACTCTTGTCAGTTGGTCTTCGATTTGCTGTTCAACTTATCCGCACAATTTCAATTTCGTGCGATATTAAAGGTCTATCAGACTCGTAATATAATGGCCCCGATTCCTGCAGACACCTACTAATTTTACTTTAAGTTATACCTGTCATTTTCTTATCCGCCGAAAAGGAAAAGGACGGATGATTGACAGCTCTTAATTTTAGGAAGAATGAGTAAATGAATGAATAACCCGGGCGAATCAAAAAGGTATCTCGGTGGTATGCAAACCGTTTGACGTGTGCTGTCAACTGAATTCTGTCGGGCTATTAGCCAACGCAATTTTTATAGGGTTTTAGATTTGTGCTTCAAATTGGCGTGTGTTCCATAACTTTTATGCTTGTCGATTACCCATCCCTTTCCTTTTCGGCGGATAAGAAAATGACAGGTATAACTTAAAATAAAATTAGATGGTGTTTACAGGAATTAGCACCACTATGAGACCTATTTCTAGGCAGTACTAACTACCCCAATTCGATTGTTCATCCATTTCCACCGTTTCCAACTAGCCTTAAACTATGTTAAACATTTATGAGAATAATTGTGATGACGAAACCATTGATATTTTAAAACCAAAAAGGTTTTTGTGTTACTTCAAATTTGTTGTTCTGTATAAATAACGTTTTAATATTATGAAAAACACACCACGGATGGAACATATGTGCCTAAGAATGGACTGGAAATAATATGTTGTATTTATTTTACAGTCCTTGTATGTAGTAAAATTCCACCTTCTGATAATCAATTTGTCTTAATGTGCTCTCCTGTGTACAACACACTGTTGAATAAATAAATAGATAAAGATTAGTGGCAATATAAACTTAATTTTGACTACCAAGTCACAAATGTTAATGTTTTTCAATATTGTAAGTTATCATTGTTTAAAATCAATTACTCCTAGGTATAAAATGAAAATTCGGAATTGTTTAGCGTATTTTTTGTGCAATAAAAATGTAATTGATAATTGTATAAAGTGTTAGCAAATGTTTTAAGGTGGCCATCCGTGGGACAACTGGAGTAAAACCTATTTGTAATAACAATGTGCCTCAAACGTTACCGATCTAACAACAAACATAGTAAGGTGTTCTTTGATAAATGAAATATGTATTTTTATTAAGAGAAAATAAATTTTATGCTGTAATTTAGATGTAAAAGAGAATTTTAATATAATTTGTTAAGCTTATTATGTAAAGAATTGATATAATTTAACGAGTCTGTCGCTTATACCTTTTAGGGCTCGAATTTCTACTTAAAATGTATTTCGGTTAATTATTTCTTCCAGTGAAGTTGTGTTTATGACCACGCGGTACATATTACACTGATTATTCTATTTGAATACATTTTTGTTTAAGTTGAAGTATGTTTCTGATAGTCCTTTGTATCTTTAAACTTGAACACACAACACTGCGAATCTTAGTATCGATCATTTATAACATAACATAAATAGCCTAATAAGTGCCACTGCTGGGCACAGACCTCCCCTCATTCATCAGAGGGAATAGGTATGTGGAGCGTACTTCACCACGCTGCTCCACTGCGGGTTGGTGGAGGTGATTTTTGCGGCTAGTAGCTGACGTCATTTTACTTGTATCTTTAAACTTTCTAAATGACACTTCCGAGAAAATAATTTAAACCCTTACAGTAAATAATTTAAAACCTTTTCAGTTGACAGGGCCAATAATGTTTGATGTAAGTGACAGATCTGTTAGATATTGTAAAACAAATCCCTTGGATAGGAAAACACCATGATTTTGTAGCTCAATTAGATAGAGCGTTGCTAAAAACATTATTCTGTTCGTCGTTTGTCTGTGAACTGAACAATAAAAGATATAAAACCTATTGAAGAGGTGATTTTTTAAAAATAAATACTTTTATAACAATTTCCTTGAAAAATATTTTTAATCTACTGATATTTAAGTTGTAAACTATAAAAATAACGCTATTTAGTAGAGTACGTGTCACGAAAGAAGTCCCGCGGATTTCCATGGAACTAAATGACAAATCATAATAATTCTATTCAGATACTGCGACGCTAACGCCGCGACCGCGGGACTTCTTTCATGGCGCGGACTCTATGTGGTGTTTCCCTATCCAGGGGTAAAACTGGGTGAACTGCCTTGAAGGAATATAAATACGGTGGTTATGGCAACAATTGCTAAAGGTTGAGAATTTGAGAAGCTAAAACAAATATTAACTATAATATTAAAGTAAAAGGATTATTGTAGATTTTATTTTTTGATTTAAATAAAGTTTGTATGAAATAGAAATGTTGTTTATCTGTCTTGGTGCGTATCTAACTGGGGTGTAAACTATTAGCGACAGAGGTCAAATGACTAAGTAATATTCAGAGATTGCGGGATTCGAACCTTTGACCTATAATCTAAGTCTGCGTTCCCTAAACCATCGCCATTTTATAAAAGCTGAAATTTATATCTGCGCATAGTTCACAGTCGTAGTTTGAGTGTTTGTAAAATAACGTAGGTCTAAGGTCCTCTGGCTCTTGGTCTATTAAAAAACCCAACAACAACGCAAAAGCGTGTGTGCTACCACTGAACCAGGAATAAATTAAAATGTATAAACTTTGTTTTATGGTTTTTTTTATTGCCTACTCGCGCTCTTATTGTAAGTATTTTCGCAATGGACCGACACTGCGCGCGCGGCAAAGCTCTCCCTAACTTTATATTTGTACAGGTAAACTTTTACACCACGGGCGAGTGAATGCGGAAGTTATCGCATGCATCCCTAGCATGAATGGCATCCAACCCGCCCCGTTTGAGTCACCACCTGCTGTTCACTCACTGTTCCCGGCACCCTACTATCTCAAATCGGCTAGGTTATACCGCGTCTAGCGTCCAGAGTATTATTTCCAGTTACGCCACGACAGTAGTTGGAGCGAACGTCGTCCGTGTTTACTTAACCGGTGATTTTTATCTACATTTCGTGTTTTTTTTGTCGTTTTTAGTGGATTTCGATAGTGTTTTTTTGTAGCCAAGTGTCGGGTTCGCGCGCTTTTGTGTGATTTTGTAACGGTTTTTGTGTGAAAAACGCGGGAATAGCGACTAATGTTGGGTTATCGATCGGTCGGCTACTGCAGTGCAGTGCAGATAAGCGTGTTGTTTACGTCCGTCGTCTGCTTTCTATAATAGCATTTATTTTTACTATGTTACCTATATCTCTAGGGATATTGTATGAACATGGATGTAGAGTGCCTGTTTAAGTGTAGGTATTTTCTATCAACTGTATTTTTTCATCTCATGTCGTATGTATAAATAAAAAGAAGCTAATAATATTGGATTGTGTAGCTCGTAAATCAAAAAGCGTTACTTACCTAGTAATAGAACAAAAAAAAATAAGCAAAGGTTTTAAATTCGGAAAAAAAAGGAAATAAGATTCTTTAAAACTTATGCCTATATATTTTTGTAAAACTGTTTTAGATTTTGACACGTAGGTACATCAAAGGATAAAAATCCTCATATCAAGAACCGGATCCAATGGTTTGTTTGCCGAATTCACATTCTTCCAATCCAACTAAGTAGATCTACCAGTTTTTGCTCAGCTATTATATTATTACACAGATGTTATTATTTGGCAATTTATCTACTACTTACCTAGTCGTGTTGGCCTACCGTTTATCATAATTATTATAGGTATCTACATGTTCTATTTTTTGCGGAGATTATGATTGTTCTTGAACGTAAAGTTCTATAAACGTTGGTGTTTTAAACTGGCGCTTATCAAGCGCTGTTGTTTGAAAGGATACCGAGATCGAAAACGGTTAAATTGCTCCAAAACAAATAAATCTCTATTGCTAAGTAAACACACCAACTGGATTGTTTCCGTGGCACTACTTTGCCAAAGAATTAACAGTTTTCTTTTAGTTTTATGTATGTATTTTTATGTCCTAATACTTAAGTATATGCGAACCTAAAGCCTCGTTTATAATTCCCATTGGCCTACCAGAGTTCTGATATATTTTCCTACTGTACTTACTTATCTATCGCACGTTAAGCCGTTGGTTCCGGGCTACTAAAATATATCCACGAACCCGCAGAGGAGCAGCGTGGTGATGTATGCTGCATACCTACTCTGTATACTTACTGTTGATTGAGGAGAGCGGAGGGGCCTGTGTCTGTCCAGCAGTAGTTATATATCGGTAACTTCATCCATATTATAATGATAAGAAACATTTCCTTGATGCATAATGTACTTAGATCCTATCCACAATCCTATCTCTCCAGGCGATACTCCGCGTCTACAATACAGAGATACAGTTATCCCCATACTGTACTTATAATAAGTACCCATTATATTTGCCCACAAACTTTCGATTTCCCTCAAAACCTGCAACCGAAACCGAATATACCTACCTACTCTGCATAATCGTGGAGTCTCTAAGTCATGGTTCGCTGGCCGCTACGCTGCCAACCCTGCACGGGCCGATTATCCCGCACAAAAGCCGGACTATGTTTACCATTGTCGTATTTACGTCATAGCACAGTTTTTGTCCAATTCTATGGTATACCTACACCAACAGAATAGTGATAATAAGGTCGACTTTTCATCCTAAATCCTTAGCGGAAAGTTGGTTCCAGCGTGACCGTTGTTTCCCGTTCCGTTGGGAAACTTTTTGTGACGCTGATTCCATGTTATACATAGATGCATAAACCTTGAGCGCTAAGTGTGGACAGAATCAACCCAGGATCCCTAGGCGGGGGTTATCCGAAGTTAGCTTGCAACCATTTTTCATACGACATCCTAAGATGGATAATTATCATGGCTCATAATAATGTATATGACCTGACCAGTATTGGGCTGGCTTTCCCTTCGCGGGTTGGAAGTTCAAACAGGTAGTCGCGTCTGTAAAAAACCGGATCTTTTCAATCTTCAGTTTAAGTAAATAGTAGGCCTACTGTGAAAACGGGATAACGCTAGGGAAGTGATAAAAAATTATATCATGTCCGGGGTATAGGAAAGCCACGTCAAGAGTCTTTTGCTGATTACAATCTCCAATAATTGAGTTGGCTCCTAGCCATGTCGCTTCGATCAGGCTGCGGCGGCGTGGCGCGCCCTATCGGTTGTATACTCTGGTGATTTTACTCATGTCTCTAGTAATACCGTCTTTGTATTTTCTGATATAAATAGTTGCCATTTACTGCATTTAGTAAACCCGATACCGACCCCACCGGCGTGGTGGACGATTTCCCTCATTCAATGCTTATCGTTATCAACCCACTAGGATCGATTAATTCTCTGAAATATTGTCCTCTCGCCCACCTGGGCACCCTCAGGCCTGTTGTCTTAAATTTTGTTCCGGGTGAGAGACCTCAGCGCTTCCCACTTGTCCGGCCATTTGTGGCTTCTTTATCTATCGTTTGGGTTGTAAGGTGGATTACCAACCCCATCAACCCTGGTGTCGGGGTTACTATTGAACCGCCAAAGACCCCTGACATAGCCCATGTAACGACTACTAACTTGCATCAGTAAGTAGTAACCGGGACCAACGGCTTAACGTGCCTTCCGAAGCACGGATCATCTTACTTTCGGACAATCGGGTGATCGTGTAATAAGACCATGGTAACATGATCATTAACTAACATACGGATACCTGGATATACATAAAGCTGCCTCAGGTACATGCTCTATAAATAAAACAACCATTGAAATAATAAATAATAAGTATATTGGTTACTTACTCTAAATTTCCAAAACGCACGCGTGCTCAAACACAAGTGTACACGTGTTCAAAATGGTACGTCTGCCTTCGATGCGTGCTCGAATCAAAAGAACCCCAATGAAAGACAAACACGCCTTTTTATACCCTTTCTCCTAGTGTTGCCATATGAAGGCAACACAAATTCGCACAAAATTACAGAAAACCTAACATTCGACCATCCTGACGTCGTGCATGTCCTCATGCACGTAGACAAAACGTCCAATGTTCAAACCTAACATTCGGCGGGCCAAGTGATTCCACACTCATCGAGAACAGTTACAAAGCTTCACTTAAAATCTAAAAGTACAACGACATATAATCACATTTACGGGGTGAAACATCAGCTCTTCT
Source organism: Pectinophora gossypiella (assembly GCF_024362695.1). Lineage (NCBI taxonomy): Eukaryota > Metazoa > Arthropoda > Insecta > Lepidoptera > Gelechiidae > Pectinophora > Pectinophora gossypiella. The sequence continues at coordinate 7,867,264 of NC_065423.1, forward strand.
TTCTAATCATAATATAAAGCTATTCAAGTTGTCAATAGTTCGCAAACCCTTCCTTCTCACGAACCATTGCAAAGCAATTGAGTGTGAACCTTCTTTCTCACACTTGTAATTATCGTATACAAACCTTCCTTCTTATATACGATAATTAAAATAATCATAATATAAAGCTACTCAAGTTGTCAATAGTTCGCAAACCCTTCCTTCTCACGAACTATTGCAAAGCAATTGAGTGTGAACCTTCTTTCTCACACTTGTAACTATCGTATACAAACCTTTCCTTCTTATATACGACAATTAAAATAATCATAATATTACAAAGCTATTCAAGTTGGCAATAGTTCGCAAACCTTTCTTTCTCACGAACTATTGCAAAGCAATTGAGTGTGAACCTTCTTTCTCACACTTGTAACTATCGTATACAAACCCTTCCTTCTTATATACGATAATTAAAATAATCATAATATTATGAAGCTATTCAAGTTGGCAATAGTTCGCAAACCCTTCTTTCTCACGAACTATTGCAAAGCAATTGAGTGTGAACCTTCTTTCTCACACTTGTAACTATCGTATACAAACCCTTCCTTCTTATATACGATAATTAAAATAATCATAATATTATGAAGCTATTCAAGTTGGCAATAGTTCGCAAACCCTTCTTTCTCACGAACTATTGCAAAGCAATTGAGTGTGAACCTTCTTTCTCACACTTGTAACTATCGTATACAAACCTTTCCTTCTTATATACGACAATTAAAATAATCATAATATTACAAAGCTATTCAAGTTGGCAATAGTTCGCAAACCTTTCTTTCTCACGAACTATTGCAAAGCAATTGAGTGTGAACCTTCTTTCTCACACTTGTAACTATCGTATACAAACCCTTCCTTCTTATATACGATAATTAAAATAATCATAATATTATGAAGCTATTCAAGTTGGCAATAGTTCGCAAACCCTTCTTTCTCACGAACTATTGCAAAGCAATTGAGTGTGAACCTTCTTTCTCACACTTGTAACTATCGTATACAAACCCTTCCTTCTTATATACGATAATTAAAATAATCATAATATTATGAAGCTATTCAAGTTGGCAATAGTTCGCAAACCCTTCTTTCTCACGAACTATTGCAAAGCAATTGAGTGTGAACCTTCTTTCTCACACTTGTAACTATCGTATACAAACCCTTCCTTCTTATATACGATAATTAAAATAATCATAATATTATAAAGCTATTCAAGTTGGCAATAGTTCGCAAACCCTTCTTTCTCACGAACTATTGCAAAGCAATTGAGTGTGAACCTTCTTTCTCACACTTGTAACTATCGTATACAAACCCTTCCTTCTTATATACGATAATTAAAATAATTGTGAACCCTCCTCACAAAATTGAAAGTCACCTTAACTAAATAGCTATGAGCCCTCCTTCTCAAGCTATTACTAAATACACATCTTACAGTTTCATCCAACAAACAGTACCTCTACTTACTTTCTTTTGATTATATATAATAATGACACAATCAGTCATCTTCATCACTACTTTCTTTATCATCATTAACGTGAATCCAGGGTGACATTCGATTTGTTAAATGAAGTAGTCATCAATCCCAACAAATTCAATCTTAAAAATATGTTTATTCAGTAGGTAACATTGTTACACTTTGAATCGTCAATTTTTACATCTTTAAGGGATTCCCGAACTGACAATAAAGTATAATTTTGCGTTTCGCATACTATTTCGTTCAACATAGGATTAATTTCCGCATCCATCTGAAGTCCAAACATTACCTTACCTCAGTCCGTCCCGTTGTCTTCCGACGGGTGTTGTTCATGCCCCATTGGACTCTACCTATCTTGTCATCCCAGACGTTCTTGTCAAAATTAAGATTTTGCGCAGTTAACGACCCTAACATCGTGCGATTACACTGCTCTACTTGTCCATTGGACCTAGGACTTGCAACTGCGTTCAACACGTGTCTAATACCTTTATCCGAGCAAAACGTTTGAACACGTACGATGTGAAGAAAGTACCGCGGTCGCTAATAATTCGATCTGGGTTTCTGAACGTATAGAAAATATCTTCTAATTCTCGCGTTGTTGTAACTGTTTTTGGTATTTCTGACTGGCCTGATAAATTTAAATTTCGTAAAGGCATCTACGACTACCAATAGGTAAGAGTTTTCCTCTCTTTGATCGCACAAAAAGGTCCAAGGTGATTGATGTACAGGGTGTGAAAAGGCACCTCGACTTTTCGTTTACGTGGAATAGGCCCTCATTTGAATTCGTTTTCTGTTATGTACTTTAACCCATCTGCATCAATATCAGTGGTAAGAAATTCCCGAATGCGACCCAGTTCACTATCACCTAATTGAAGAGTCTACAACCTGTCCCCCTCATTGATTGACATAACCGTCGGGTAAAGACCAGCGTCAATTTCCATTGAACTAAGATCCTCAATTGGGTTCCGAAATAGAAGGTCCACGTGCGACATTTTCGTGCCAGCACGATATTCAAAAAGCAAAAAACAGCCACCAGCGGGCAATACGTCTAACCAAATCGCGTTTGGAAAGCATGGAGCGCAACGCACTACAATCGGTCATGATTTTGAAATTCTGACCCAGAAGATAAACCCGAAACTTTTGAGCGAACTTACTATAGCAAGAGTCTCAAGTTTATAAACCTTTTCTCTTCTGGAGATGTCTGGCGACTATAGTACGCTACGGGATGGTAGGTGTCGTTTCCATTACGTCGCTGCATCAATATTCCACTGACGCCCACTTCACTGGCGTCAGTGTGCAACTGTGTTTCGGCGGTCGGGTCGTAAATGGCTAAGATTGGCCTATCTATCAGACTACTCTTGAGATCAACAAATGCGGCTTCTTGTTCCTCAGTCCAACACCATTCCACATCCTTCTTGAGCAAATTATTCAACGGATGTGATAAAGACGCGTAATTCCTTATAAATTTTCCGAAAATATCCTACTAGTCCCAGAAATTGGCGGACGGAATGTGGACTGGTGGGACGAGGAACATCAAACACTGACTGTGTCTTTTTATCAGCCGGCCGCACCCCAGCAGCGCTAATATCATAACCCAAATAGTTAATAATTCTGCTGTAAGAAATTACATTTTGCCAAATTCAGAGTTAGGCTTGCCTTTTCTATCAACTGTAAAGCCCTTTCTTACCTATCCAAACACTCTTCTACATCCTTTTCGTAAGTTAATACGTCATCGATGTAAGCAGTAGCTTCTGAGAACCTAGCGGAAACCAATACCTTATTCATCAGCCTTTGAAATACAGCTGGTTCGTTAGCCAACCCAAACGGCATACGATTAAATTCATATTGGTCGTCTGGGGTGATAAAGGAAGTTAAGGGTTTCGATTCTTCTGCAATAGGCACCTGGTAGTATCCAGATGCCAGATCCAAAGTTATAAAGTAGGCCTGCCCCACTAATCGAGCAATCTCGTCTTCAATCACTGCCATCAGGTACCTTATCTTAACTGTCATTCAATTCAGAAACCTATAATCAACACAGAGCCTTTGTTTACCGTCCTTCTTACGAACCAACATAATTGGACTCGCATATTCCGATACAATTTCTCGTACAATCCCCGCATTCATCATCTCACCAACCATTTCTCTTACTTGTTGTCGTTCCTTGTGCGACAATATGTAAGGCCGGTAAACCACAGGACGCTCAATATTCAATTCAATTTTCATTTCAGTCATATTTGTACATCCCAACCCCTCTAATGATTGCGCGAAGCAATGCTTGTATTCGTTCAAAATGTTAAAATAGACGTCGTTTATGTGGCTCTTCAAGCGTTTTTGCTAAAGTTAACATCTTTATGCTCTATACCTAAATGCTCGCCAACGAGGTCTGTGGGTGATGTACAAATATGACTGACAATCTGAACTCTATTTCATCTACCTATAATATCACCTTCATCAATATAACAAAAGCTGACAATGGGGTAATATGAACAAAGAGCTGACCTTCCTCTACTTTGTATAACCCGCCGGCTATCGTGAATTCTCGTTTTGGCTTCCCCACGACTCTTCCGCCAAGCCTAACATATCAATTAATCACAACATCAGTACGAGCTCTGATAATCGCCTCTCCACTCAATCTTGCGCATGAAGCGGAGACGACCTTTACATTCGCAGTATCACCACTACCACCGTTAGCAAAAGGGAATTCATCATCATAATAAAACCTCAATTCGTTGGCATTCTTGAATACCAGCACCTGCTTCTGTTCGGTGAAGGACTGTCCTACTAATATCGGACAATTGAGCAGATTACTGTCAACCACGTGACACAAAACATCCGCACTAACACCGTCGATGCATAAATTAACCTGTGTCCTGCCCATGGACAAAATAAAATCACTACCAAAACTTTTAGTGGAGTCGGGGGTTGATCACAAGTCTACCCCAAAATCAGTGTCGTTGTTTGTTTTATGAGCGAAACTTCGCTACCGAAATCTATAAACGATATCATAGAGGTGTCATTTACCCTAACTGTATTGAAATATTTTGAGCCCGACTTAGAGGTAAGTATGCGCATGATTTTAGGAATGTTACCTAGATTATCACGGTTTTCAAAAAAAAGGGACTCTGCAAGTTTCCATTTTATGACCGAACCTACGACATCCTGTACATTGGACCAGAGGTTTGGGGCATTTAAGATACGGGTAACCTTTTTCCCTACAGTTAAAACAAAATAATTTGTAACTTGAATTTTTTTTTGACTGATTTATCCCTATTGTCATTATTACTTCCCGCTGTGGATTCAGTCGACTACTTTGTTTTATTAAAATGAAAGCGATCGGGCGGCGGTTGGTTCTCCTTATTACTCATCAGAAAATGGAGTTGATCAGGCTGCGTACATCGTAACGCTTATCGCTGGATCTAATTGTCTTGTCACTTAATCCGTGGATAATGCAGTCCACGGCTCGTTTCACTTCGATGTCACACCGGTTCACGATGGCTAATTCTTCATAATAATAAACCTCTAGCGGTTCACCAAACCTACTCTTTCGCCTAAGCGTATCCTCCAGGGATTGGCCATAATCATGTTCAAAAGGAAATGCGTCTAACCACTTTTGCTGCCATTCTGCCCAGCTGTACAAAATAGAATTGAAGCTTTCATACCAAACTTTGGCCAACTCCTGCAGTTTCTGCATTGCGAAGTGGATAACGGTTGTTCTCATCCCATCCGTAAACAGTGGCACACTCATTAACTTTCTTTAACCAAGTATCAATCTTTTGACTTTTCGATGAGGGTCCAAATTCGGGTAACATGGTTCATAATACTACTGGAAGGATGTGATGTGGCGACTGCTGTCGGATTAGGTTAAGATCTTAAGTTAACTAATGATTCAACAATATTAAGAACATCTTTAGATGAAAATGTAGGGCTATCTGACCTTTCTATTCCCTTAGCTGCCGACGAACGTCGCACCTCCTGCCCTTCGCTGCGACGTCGTTGGCTGTGTCGCTCGTTGTGCCGATGCGTGAAGCGACGTCTCTCTCCGGCTGCACTCCCGGCTCTCTCTCCGGCTGTGCTCCCGGCTTGTATCGGCTCGGCTCGGCTGCGCTCCCGGCTTGTATCGGCTCAGCTCGGCTCGGCTCGGCTCGGCTCGTCTCGGCTCGTCAGTCGTCTTCGTGGAACGATCTCGTCTTCAAGAGGCATAATCTGGAACTCGAAAACATTGGAACATGTAAATATTCTTCAGATAACCCTATATGTATATATTTATACAGATATATTTCCAAAGTAAAATATCTCAAAAACGGTGTATCCTGACTAACACATATGGATACGATCCCACTTCTGAAATGTAATAAGACCATGGTAACATGATCATTAACTAACATACGGATACCTGGATATACATAAAGCTGCCTCAGGTACATGCTCTATAAATAAAACAACCATTGAAATAATAAATAATAAGTATATTGGTTACTTACTCTAAATTTCCAAAACGCACGCGTGCTCAAACACAAGTGTACACGTGTTCAAAATGGTACGTCTGCCTTCGATGCGTGCTCGAATCAAAAGAACCCCAATGAAAGACAAACACGCCTTTTTATACCCTTTCTCCTAGTGTTGCCATATGAAGGCAACACAAATTCGCACAAAATTACAGAAAACCTAACAATCGGACTGTAATGTCCTAACCAAACTAGGGATCACAAAGTGATTTTCGTGATATGTCCCCACCGGGATTTGAACCCGGGACCTCCGGATCGTGAGCCCAACGCTCAACCACTGGACCATGAAGGCCGTTGGACGTTTGCCATTTGTGGCAAATCTATAAGTCACGTCAAAAAAAACTGTATTTAGTAAATAGTAGGTATATGTTGTATTTAGTTTCCAAAGAGAAACTAAGAACTAATTAACACGTACAAATTACGCAATAGAGAGTGGTGGATATAATTGAGAGCGTAAAACTTGGCTTCTGGCAAATAAACGTCGTATTATGCCACTTACACGGCATTTTATGTGCCTTTCTCTTAGATACCACCTCATTACCGCATTACAGAGGTAATTTTGAATTATAAAGTAATTATAGGAGCCTATTTGTAGGTAACTAGAGGGTTTGTAGAAAACTTATTTACTAATTTAGGTGTTGTACGGCATTTTAAATGCAAATGTATGAAGATTACAGCTTTGTTGTTATCGGCCGCTGTATACTTACCGGGTGTAAGTAGACTAGTTTCCAACTAGTCAAATCAGTTACTGTTTACTAAACCTCAAAACACGAACATATTATATACGAGATACATAAGTCTCACTATATACGTCTCACTGCTGAGCACAGATCCCTCAATCAACCGGAAGGGTTGTGGAGCATACTCCACCACGCTGATCCACTGCGGGAGCAAAACACGAAATTACTATGAAAATTGTATGAAAAAACTCACTGTGACGTCATAGACAAACGTGACAAAATGTCGAACTTTTCTTGATTAAATTTTTTAAACTATATGTATGTAGGCCGGTCATAGGATGGGTGACCAAAAAAAAAGTTTGCATCTCGAACTCTTCCGTGCTTCGGAAGGCACGTTAAGCCGTTGGTCCCGGCTGCATTAGCAGTCGTTAATAACCATCAATCCGCACTGGGCCCGCGTGATGGTTTAAGGTCCGATCTCCCTATCCATCCATAGGGAAGGCCCGTGCCCCAGCAGTGGGGACGTTAATGGGCTGATGATGATGATGTAAGTAAATAAAAAAAGAAAATGATTTTCGTTAGTTTTAGATCTGTCTTTATTTAGTAAAATCAGAATTTCATAATTTATCATGATCCTAGTACACGACCCAATCCCATTACTTACTTATAATTTATAATACTTACTTTAAGTGGACAGGTTGGTACTCGGATATATGGATAGAATTACTACGGCTTCTGTCTTTACTTTACACTTCGTTTCACCAACCCTGTGGTTGTGGTTTCGCCTAGCACTATTACAAAGAATAATCATCATCATCTCCCTAACATTATCCCGTTTTTCACAGGGTCCGCTTACCTAAACATGAATATTTGACAGGTCCGGTTTACCGGGGTCCGGGGTCTCTATTGTGAGAGGGTATGTGAGAAGAGTACTTAAATACAAACTAAGTTCTACAAACATGATGATAGATAGATAGAACGTTTATTTGCATGAACACAGTACAATGGTCTTAATAAGTAATATGTATGTCCTTAGTGTATTCAGCCTGCTTGCAGGCGTGCAAATATGATGGGTACTTTATTTAAAAAAAATGACCACCTAATATATGATAAGTTAGGTTCAACAGCCACAACTACAAGTGGAACACGCGTGCCCCGAAAAAGATAGTTCATAATCTCAGAATAATCCAGTTTATTTGAATACTTGAAGTACTTATATTTGATTGATTGAGTGAATCCTGTCAAAGACCCTATGAATAAACCTGCGTTAATCTGAGACAATGTATAACTCTAGGAAAATATATGATGATGATTGAATAATGTCTAATTTGTATAGGTTCCGCATCAGTATTATTGTGGACTATTTTGCGTCGCTGCTCTTCAGCATTCTAAGAGAGAACTAAAATTGACTTTCAAGAAAGTGGATCCCAACGATCAAATTCAAAGTTGAAAATAAAAACAGTTTTGATTTGATTTTAATTCGTTATCAAACTGCAAGCTCAAGTTAGCAAGTAAGCCACACTACCTCAACCTGTGCCTCGCGAAAGTTAGATGGTCGTTTTTGTTTCACTACATAACCCGCGGTTTCTTTGTTGACGCTCATTACGTTAGGCTGGCCATCGATTTGGGTGTCTTGTGGACTTTTAAATTAGCTTTTTTTATCGACTTAATGTTATTGGAAGATGATAAGTAGTCTCGAATATGTAAGTAATAGACTTCTATGTTATCCACTTGCTCTTCATTAAAGTTTTACTATTCTACTAGTTAGGTAGGTACATAATATATGTTTTTTTTTTGTGAAATACATAGTCCACATCACATGTTTACTAGTTTGGCTACATTTTTATTTAATTTACTTCCTACATGTTTAGCAGAAAAACGAATATTTCTAATTGATACAAAACTTATAAAACAAATCATATGAAGAGTTGCAATTATTTTGTTATCATTTAAATTACAAAGTTGAGGAAATGTCCTATAAGCTCACTAAATCATGTTGATTGTGCAATAGAAATCATTGCAATTCTGGTGTCTGGCGCGTGCGCAGTCAGAGCTCGATCAGAGGACAGCCGGTGCGTTTACCTAACTATCTATTTATCTAGACTGTACATCTATCGGTATCCACTTTTTGTGAGTTTGTTTTAGATTTTTTAAACGTATTTCACAAGTGACGTGTTTCGTGTTTCCCTCTTCCCCCTTCTGGGATGCAGGCGTGATGCTCAGTTGTGTTGTGTTTCATAAGTCTATACAATATTTGCTGATATCTGTTATATATAATAATAGGTACTTACATTATATTATTATTAAGTTATTAGCGGGATGTGTTGTTTTAAAAGATGTCTTCAACTGTATTTCGTAGTTATGTTAACGGGTCTTTTTCAACAAATTCAATGTAATGTACAGTCGTCTAGATATTAAAAGAGCAAAAAAAAAAAATTTACTACTTATTTACGTAAAGTAGAATAGAGTTTTGGTTTCTTGGTGATACTCTTTTATCTATTTATGATGAATATGTCTAACATCTATTCTTTGTTACTGGTGTCTACATCAATGTTATTATGTAAGACATTGTTAATTCAGTCTGCGTTGTAGGTATAGTGAGTTGAGAATCTTCAATCTTCTTCGTAATTCTATTACTTACTTTGAAACAATCCAAGCTTTTCAGTCACTCACTCGACGTATTTACGTTTACTGTTCTTATAAATGTAGCATTATTATTACTCACTTCAATATTTATAATGATTTCTTCTATTTCCAGACTTTGATGGTTAATTGTCTTAGATTTTATTCCTTGATGGTTTTGTGCAAGTTAGGGCGCTCGTTCGAAATTTCACTTTCGCGCTTAAAGTAGCTTATTCGTTCAAAAACCGATACTTAAATGTTATTAATTCATTAGGTCCAATATTTTTACTTCCTTTTCGTGTTTTCAGGCTGTGTATGCACATTTAGTGTAAGAAGTGATCAAGTGACTTATTCCAAAGACTGCCTGTGATATTTAAGTGATGGACTTTTATAAGTGTAGTGATATTTTTGGAATGCTGATGGAATTTATTGCAATCATGGGTGAGTGGAATATTTTTCGTAATTTTTTATTTAAGTAAGTACTTAATTAATATGGTATTAGTCTAAACTATACCTACTTTATATCCCCTCCCTCCGGTTGATTGAGGGCAGGCTTATGCCCAGTCGTGGGACTTACCGCTACAGGCTGCCTACTTTATATTTCTATATGGTTTTCCCAAATATTTTTTCTGACATTTGGGTACATCGGTTTAAAGTGTTTAGCTTTTTACACTGTAACCATACTTAACTGTCAACCAAAGACTCCGCGTCACGAAAGAAGTCCCGCGGATATTAATAGAATTAATTGACAAGTCATAGAAATTCTGTGAAGATACTGCGATAAATTCTATACCTTCTCACACCTTATTTTTTCTTTTTTGCGTCTTCTTTCGCAGACCATATAGTTCTTTAATAGTTCTTTAGTTAGTTGTTTAGTTGGTTTTAATAGTTCTTTCTATTACCATAGATCTTAGAGTAGACAAATTCGACATTTCTCTCCGTCAGCGACTTATTTCGGATTCCTTATATTCGAGGTTCAGTAAGATCTATTCTGAACCGCCGTGCGTGTATGAAACGATTGATGAATGTGGAGGAAGCAAGAGAAGTAGGTAGGTATGTCAGGATCGGAGCAAATGGAATTCCATAGTCTCTGCTTACCCCGGTGGGAAATAGGCGTGAGGTTATGTATGTATGTATGTATGTTATATTCGACATGGTTAGAGCTCCCATCCATGGTTGGGCATAGGCCCAACCTTTAAAATACGCTGTGTATTAACGCCGTGTAACGCCTTTAAAATAGGCCGTGTGCTCCATAGCACACGCACGCGTAGACGACGCGCAGATTACGCGCGTATACGCGATTCGATCGCAGCCTTGTAACCTTAGTCCTTGTCCAGATGACGCGATTTACACGCGTTGTCATACCACAGAGTACTTAACATCGTACGGATACAGACAACATCTCCAAGCATGCGGAATCTATAAAGTAATCAAATTACTCTGTGGTATGAAAACGCGAGTAAATCGCGTCTTCTGAACAAGGTCTAAGCACACGGGGTGATCGGGAACTGCGCGTCTACTGCGCTTATAGGTACGCGCAGATACAGCGATACAGACGCGCTGTAGTCGCTCGTAGGCCTGTTTCTACTCACCACTAAAAACCAGCCCAATACAGTTTTGGTCACATAAGTCCGAAAATGTGTTTCTTCACCGCTGAGCATGTGATAATCATTTATGACCCAAATATGAATTCAAAAACCAATTCATCATTGGTTTAGGCCTGTGCTGGATTCAAACCAGCCACCTCAAAGTGAGAGGCAAGCGTTCCGCCAACTGGGCTACCACGGCTCGGAGGCCATAACATAACAAATCAAATCAACAAACAAATACACAGCCACGGTGGGTGTGTAGACCGGGCTATGAAGGACGTTGAGTTACATTGTTGACTCACTGTCTGCCTTCAGCCTGCTTTGAATGTCCCGAGCAGCATTTTGGATGCCGGTATTCTGGTACATTGAAGCGATATTACTAAATGAGGCTTCTACAAACCGCGGTTCGAACTTGGGTGTTGTCTTGTTATGGGGTTAAAAACTGAAGTCCGACAAACTATTATCCGACAAGATTAAACTTCGGCAATATGAAAATCCGACACTTCTTTAGATTAGCCCTGTCGTCGCTTTTGGCAGCTCAATATTATAAGAACCTATACTATATATTGATGAAGGCGATTGATCTCATAACCCACACAAGAAAAGAAGAAGAAGAGAAACTCTCATAGCTTACTAATATGTTCCGCCAAGTAGTGATGTTTGCTGCACACAGAATCAGCTAAAGCTGTATAAAGCGGTATAATTTCTAACACATTGGCCCATAATATGGGCGATGGGTTGGCCATGTACCACCTTCATATATAGCGTTGTCCCGTTTTCACAGGGTCCACTTACCTAATCCGAATATTTGACAATCTGACCTTCTAACCCGCGAAGGGAAACAGGTTAGGTCAAATAAGTAACTCCGAAATCCGCATTTTTCGGGAATGGGGTTTCCTCACCTTTATCTGTAAGTACCTGTTCATTATACGTACATATCCATCATAGGAATTCGTATCAAAATTGACTGCAAGTTATCTTCTGATTGCTTGTGGCTCTGTCCACCCCAATACGAATAAGCGCGTCAGTTTAAGTTCGTATGTACTATTTCATAGATATCAATCAAACATAACCTGTTCTGGACACCAGAATAGCAGTGAGCGAGGCGTGAAGCCCACGTGCGCGACTGACCCGAATCCTGCGCAGGCGCAGTGCGCACCCGCCGACGCACAGCCAGCGGCTTTCCACTGCCGTGACTTGCGCTCGTTCAATCGTATTTATTATTAATCATAAATATACTTGGCATACCGACATAACTCCCGTTAATAATGTAAAGAAGAATTGCAATATTGAACTTGAAGTCCTAAGATATAAAGTATATGGTGAACTATAACGACACATACGGTGCGATGTTGGCCTAACAGAAAGCTCGGTGAAGCGTGGATACTTAGTTCATCTTGTGTTAGATGTAACTACCTCTAGGTTGTGAGCTTATGTTATGTGTGATGTTGTTGGGGTGATGCAACTCAACGCTCCTGTTTTTTTAGTAAAATAAGGTAAAACGGCTTAACGGCCGAAAGAACTTATCTCATTCAGATCGCATCGAAGCTTTACAGAGCGTACCTCGGACACTCCATACAAAAATCTCATTCTTACCATGTGCCGCCTAACGCGTGAGTGGGAGCGAGACACAGTCCGCGTGCTCTCTCCCTTACTCCTTAGCGGCTTGCGGCTATTTAAGAACCAGAGGGGGTGAGACCGACTCCCGATGCGTAGTGCGGATCAGAGAGTTGCCGAAGCTGACGTAGTAGTATTCTTTATTTTATGTAAGTCTACTAGCTTTTTACGTTATGAAAATTCAAAATTTCTTTATTGCACAAAAACATAGGTATAGGACATGTAGAAACGAATAAAATAAGCACAATACGCGGCCTTATTGCTAAACAGCAATTTCTGTTAGGCAACCTCAGGGTGAAATAACTTTATGTATTGGAGGGCGGGAATTCAAGTAAGTACTTACCTAACGTACAGAACCGCCACATTCTGCCCATCCAGCGACTATGGTGTCTTTGGTTCTTCTTCACAAAAAAAACTCTACAATTGTTTGTCCATCCTGCAACAATGACGGTTAATGTTTTATAATATTATGACAATGGTTTGAACAGTCAATCAATCATTCCATTAGCTCAATAATGAAGCTATTCAGCTTGTACGTGGGATGTGCTTTTTGCCAACACTCGCTTGACAAATTATCGCCGGAACCAGTTCAAGAGTAACCGCATATTTGGGAGATATTGATATTTATTTAGGTACTTATAAGTAGTTAGATTTAGAAAGGAAAAAACGGTTTTTATACCTAACTACCTATACTCATATCACTCATAGATATATGCGTCATACACGGGTTTTTAATGTACAATCGAAGAGCAGAAGTGCAGTCACTGAGCCCAGCGAATTATTTGTAAACAGTGGTGTAATTAGTCTTTATAACCATATCATCACCTGTTATCTCTGCCTACCCCTACCTCCTCATCTTCTGGTATACAGGCGTGATGTTAAGTTGTGTTTATCAACCAACATGATTAGCGGTAAAAAAGGATGCCATCATGACGAAATGTCTGTGCTTGGCGATAATAATATATATTTAGAAAACACCTTTAAACGACTCTTCTGGTATAATTTTCCCTTCGGAGTGGACATATAGATGATAGTCGCTTCTGCAAAATACTGTTAGGTACTACTGGTTAGATAAAACGCTCTGGAAGAAATCGATTTAATCGATAAGGCCGCCCTTCATCTATTTATCGTGAGGAAGGATAGAGTTTCAAAAAGCCTAATTCACCCAATCTACCCTACAATCAGTTACTTGCCATTCAAGTACAACTCGAATCAATGTACTAGGCGGTTAGAAGGCGCAAGGTGTGCCAGTGGGTGGTTCAAACAGCGTGTTTCATCATGCATTGTTATCCTGCCGAATTCGACACTCGATTGCACAAGTCGACTTGCCATCTGTTGATGTGGTGGCACTGAAACCTAATACTAAGATTTTAAAGTTGATGTAAGTACATCAACTTTAAAATCTTAGTACAATCGTACTAAGATTACATAACATAGTGTGATAATACTACTGCTCTCGGGTTGGGAGGTGCTCGTCGTAATCAAACAATTCAGCAATTCTCTTGAATAATGGTATATTTTTATGAATAATGTTAACTCTACATAGCAGATTACGACAACCAAACAAAATTCCCGCCACTGCCTTTCAAAAAGGCGGGAAAACGTTCGCATTCGAAAAAGAAGAAATCAAAAGTAAAAACAAAAGAAATAATATGCCAGTTTCAAATTATACGACTTTATTCCGTCTGTTATTAAGTTATTTGTATAATCTAATAATAATTAAATAAACATTACGAACCCTAACAATATGTACTTAAATAACGTTCCTCAATCAACCGGAAGGGGTTTGAGTCATAATTATTTGTGTTTTCGGACCCGTTTGTCTCGCATAAACAAACATAGCTGGCGAGGAGTATATATAAGTACTATTCACCTTTGCTTACTCCTTGGGGGATATAGGCGTGATGCTATGCTATGTTGTCTCGCTTTCCCGGATCTAACAGAGCAAGCATTAGGGTAGAATGAAAAAGGAGTATGTAGATAAATACCTATATAACTAAGTATTTTATAATGTAGACCCTTTGATTTCTTTCTTATATATATGTATATAATATCCTTACTTCTTCATTATGTTCTTCTTTCATGTGAGTTGTAAGATCACCCAACTTCATCGACCCCGGTGTGTAACAATCCCTCCAGTAGACTTTTACATGCCCGGAAAAAATGAAAGCCTAGTTGCGCAAATCTAGAAAAAAACTATTGTAAGAAAAAATATACACAAAAAAAATGCCTACCACCAGACTTACCTACATAATCACCGAAGCCAAACATAACGAAACTTCTTGTGTCATGAGTTCCGACAGACTGCACACAGGAAAGTGCTCAAGGCACGTTAAGGCAACTCTACAAATTCTAATTAAGTACATAATTTAACTAGGTACCGTTGGTGTACAGTACAATGTGTATGTGTAACTTCACACAGATATTTTGACGTGACTATTGTACAGGGTCTTACTGACATCGTAACTGAGGGATGAATCAGACCAGGATACTTAGTTGACATCAAGAGGAAGTTTCTGTCGCAAATGTAGTATGTAACTGAAAATAATTTAAAAAACACTAACATTTTCATGGATTTTCCGACAGGATATTCCACTTGATATCAACTCAGAATCATAGTCTGAATCACCCACCTGAGTATCCGTTACGATGTCACTAATACCCATACGTACTCGTATGGCTACCAGTATACTGTACTTGTATACTGAGAGGGATGGTTCAGCTCATTGAATAATAATGAATTGAAAATACTAAAAAAGATGAATTTTGCGATGCAAAATTCTACTTGATATTAACTCAGAATCATGTAATCGTCCCCCTCAGTATTCGTTACGATGTCACTAACACCCTCTGTATATTAGCACATGGCATTAAATACTTGGGACGGAATGGTTTATCTTTTATCTAAGCATTATACATGATATTTTCCTAACACGATACAGCTACCTATCACGTTGGTCTAACAGAAAGCTCGGTGAGCTGTGGGTATTTAGTTCATCTTGCGATAGACGGATGTGTCGATGTTAATTTACTTCTTATTCTGCTAGGAGGAACTATGTATCGAAGAGACAGTTGGCTCGACCATTATGGACGGCGATACAGCTCAACTAAGTACCTACTTGACCGGATTTCACACTGTGATTTGTGAGATGGGTAAATTCATCTCTTTTTTTGTCCAACCAATTTATTTCGCTATTTCCCGAAAAGGGCTTGGATGTCCCCAACAGAACATCTCTACTAAACGTAGGTCTTCATTATACTGGCCGGGATAACAAAAACAGGACACACAAACAAACTAACAGACTAACTTGTATAAGGAAACTTAAAAAAACATGTGTTTATATCACTCAGAAAGATTTCTTTATGAATACTTAATATTCGGAAAAGTTGTAGAGCTGGTTTCAAAGTTTCTTTTCTACGATAAAACTCGACTTCAAACGTCCCAAGGCTAATTGGAAAAGAAAACCTGTGATCAAATTTTGAAGTCCAGAACTTTTAAACGCCTGTTGAGTGCACCAAGTTAATATTGCACTAAGTATTATATGTACACACGTAGAATAATTTGCAAAATCGGCTTATCACAACACCCACAACACAAGTGTAGCGTGCGACTCTACGCAATCGATCTGTCGTTTGGTTAGTTGCTAGAAGTCGCCCGCGCGAAACGTTCTTTTTAAAAGTTAATTCGATAAAAAACAAAAGCAATCGATCGTTCGCAATAATAAAAAAAAATGTGTTTCGAATATTTTGAACGTGACTTTGAAATTCGAAATTAGTTAAAAAAGATTGCACCAAAAAAACTTTAATAAAAACAGTCAACAAATAAGTTGTTATTTTTTCAAAATAAACATTCACAAGATTAAGAAGTTTGTAAAAGGATTATATACTTACCAATGTATGTGACGTGCTGTTATCATTTTTTCCTCGGCTCGGATAGATAACGCTCATTTGATTTCGTGCTTATTTCGTGCGTTATCGTTAACACAAGTTTTTGTGTTTCGGTTATTTTAACGGTTTAATTTTAAAGTGAACGTTGATTTTAGTACAGTTTGATTGGTAATTAAGTGATAGTGTTAGTTTATAAAGTGTGAAGTGCATTTGGATTGTGGCTGTAACATTTTTCTACGGTGTCGAACACCGTAGAGCAGGTGTGTAACTAAGTGACTAAATAAAAGTATTAACGTAAATTAATGACTACCTACCTATGTGAATTTGATATTACAAGATAGATATGGCTTATAAGATCCAATGAACTAGGCTAAGAAAAATAGACTAGTAGGTAGTTAGGATTATATTTAACTACTGAAGTATATTATTTTTCTTTTAAATAGATATTATTTAATCTTCACTCTACATAATAAAATAAGTAGATTAGTCATTATAAGGGCTTCGGTATCTCTGAATCCCTCCTAAGTAAGTTATTGCTTGTCAAATAAGTACCTAAAAAGACTTACGATCTTAGTAGGTAAGTAATTATTATTTGTAGTTATCGTTATAGGTACATATTATTCGGACTTATGATCATGTGTGGGTTTAAAAAGAATATGATGCACTTTAATTTGGACTTTTAATCTGTCGCTCATCGTTGAAGAGAAGTGCGGCAAATTCTCAATAATACGTAACGCACTGAATTCCGTATCTTCCAAACTATACGGAAAAAAATCTTAATATAACACTTAATATAATCTGGAGGAAGATGTATGTCAGGATCGACTGCTTTCATAAACAACATAACAAAAAAAAAAAAACTAGCATAAGCAAGACTAAAAAAATAAAAAATAACATAAGCTCACGACTATGTTACCAATTGGGCTAGTCAGAGGCACATCCATCGCAATATGAAAAATGAGAACGAACGAATGAAAATTACTTAGGTTTATCTAGTAGGACTATTGAGAACTTTGTTTTACTGGGAAGTCTATTGGGTACAAAGGTCCCAGTGGTCCTAACAGTAAGTCTATTGGGTAATAAATTTCCAGTAGTTCAACTTGTAAGACTACTTGGTAAGACTACTGGGAATAGGGGAACTAAACTCGCTAACCCCGGGGGGAAATAGGCGTTGTAGTTAAAGAAACAAGTTCCATACGAACTAAAGACAAAATATCGCAATGTTTTGACGTTTGGCCATCATCTATCACTCCCAATAAGGTTAAAACCAATCACAAAATCTCTTTAACACATAAAATTACTTAATTTACCAATCAATAGACATTTATTAATTGAAATATTCCACTTTGGACTTATGAAACATTACTTTGATCAAACAGGTCTCGAAGGAAGTTAGGAGCCGGTTCTGATAGCAATCGAATGTAACATTATAGTTTATACAAGTGTTGGGTAAACAATATTATCTTATACCTAATCTATTATGAGCTGGCATTTTGAAAGGACTTTACTACGACGCCTTAGCTGGAACACGCTTTTAATACCACAGTAGGTGTAACATTTAAACAGCATTTAATTAAAACGGCCTCTTCTCTTCTACAAAAACAGATACAGAACTTGCTCTTACAGTCACTGTGGTGTCTTATCGGTTAGAAGATACGGTTGCTAATTCCTGTAGAGACCATCTAATTTTATTTTAAGTTATACCTGTCATTTTCTTATCCGCCGAAAAGGAAAGGGACGGGTAATCGACAGGCATAAAATGTATGGAACACACGTCAACTTTAGGCACAAATCTAAAACAACCCTGTAAAAAATTTACATTGGCCAATAACCCGATAGAATTAGTTGGCAGCACACGTCATACGGCTTGCATACCAGCGAGATACGTTGCGCATTTTATATGCTAAACATACTAACGGCCTCTGTGGACCAGTGGTTGAGCGTTGGGCTCGGGGCCGGAGGTCCCAGGTTCGAATCCCGGTGAGAGGACATACCACAAAAATCACTTTGTAATCCCTGGTTTAATTGGACATTTCAGGATGATAACCTGATTATCCGAAAGTAAGATGATCCTTGCGTCGGAGGGCACGTTGAGCCGTTGGTCCCGGTCGTTACATGAGTCATGTCAGTAATAACCTTTTACACCAGGGTTGGTGAGGTTGGTAATTCACACAACCCACACGATAAAAGAACATTAACGCAGAGAAAGATTTTTTCAACAAACCGATGAATCGAAGTAATAACAGTAGATTCCATTTGTATGACAATGCCTGTTTGATAAGCTATAACATTTCTTATCAACAAGTTATCGAGACTGCAATAACAAGGGAGACACATCGATTGCTATCTTTCATTGTCTTTACTTTTTCTCTATTTATTTGAAGTCTGTTTGAGGAAGAAGAAATATATGTTTTTACTTTATTATTCTTACTTTTAATACAAAGACTGATATTTAATACACTTGTATACAAACACTTAGATTTTTTCGCGATTGTTTGTCTCTCTTGTCACTTAGATCAGCTGGAAGCAATTTCTTCCTTAAGAGATATAACTTACTAAAGTAAATATGCAGAAGCCCTCTACAGTCTGTTACCTTTGTACGTTTCTTTTGTCTGACCTATTATAAATATAGAGATGTAGTTCAATATTCATATTCAATATTATATTATATAAAGCTACAAGTTTTTATAATAGATTTAGGACCCGATACCACGACTTTCCCTTAAAAGGTCAGATGACAGTTGCTTCTGTAAAAGCTGGTCGTGGCCTGTCAACGGCTAGGTTAGATAAACGGACCTGATATTTTTTTTAAATAATTTGGATTCGGAATTGTGACTAAAAAGGCAACTACAAACAGGGGCCTTAGAATAGACATAGAGTACTAAACTTACGCTTATCACGTGTTAGTTTATTTTTTTTACTAACGCTTTATAAAAGGAAAACTAAGCTGCCATAATATTTTTCTATTCTTCCCTTTTTTGGTGACCTGTGGGTGTATCTATCTCAGAAGGCGTAATGCGCGTGAAGTTTTATTCAACGGAATGAAGTCATAAACACACTAACATATTGACCTCATCCAAATCAAAATGCAGAACACGATTCAAACTCAAAATACCAAACATCTCTCCGACTTTCGCTTTCAAGACAAACTAGTGACGTCATAGCTCAATCCCACTAGGCAGGTAGATGCAGCCCACGCGTGGGCGAGTGTTGTAACAGTCCCAGATATCGATCGCAAATGTTGCACTAAGATTTATTTGCTGACACCGAGTCGAGTGTGGGAGAGTTACGTCAATTGCTTTCAATCGATTGTTAAGCCCATCCTTGGTTGAATGGGCTGAATAATGCCTGTAGGTACTTTATCATTGTTGTGATGTGGGATAATCTAATTCTAAAAAATAACCTTGTACCTACGTCAAATAGTCAAGGCCAAGTCTGATTGTTTTGGTGGATCAAATACATTTATCACATTAGGTTGAATATAAACAGGAATTGTCAAATCAAAAGGCGGCGACGTGTGGTTAATGCATGACCACAAAAACAGAGATCCCTGATTAAGTTTCAAGTGTGACTTTATCTACATCAAACCGCAGTGGAGCGTAGTGGAGTATGTTTCCCATTCAATCAATGACGGGAGGTATATATACTCTGTAAAATTCAAGTTAATATCCTTACCATCCTCATTCAGTCGTGTGGTAAAAAAGGCAATGACCTAAAAGAAAGATAAACAACCTAGAATTTTACCTAGTCCTTGCTAAAGCTGTACGTCATCATCATCAAATAACCCACTAGACTAGTCACCTGACATCGCCTAAACAGTCTTATCTGAAGCTGTATAGACTAAGGCTTAAAGGCGTGTAGTAAGGAGACCCGACCCCAGCTAAACTGGGAACAGGGGTGGACAAAGAAGAGAAGATAGACTAAGGCTGTATGAGCTAAGTTTGCCTGCCCGAATGGGCAAATCGAAAAAAAAACTTATCAAATTGGAAAAGAAATCGTGTCTAATCCACCTAAGTTACGCTTTCCACTACAGACGCCCACAAGTAATCTTTATTACTCTTTTATTGTTCACTTTCTGCCATTCCACTAGGTATTTTTATATGCGAAGAAGAAATTATAATTTTAACGTCATTTAAGAAACCATTCATCATCAATTTAAGAGCCACGTTCTTGTCGGTGCAGCATTTTCCAAGCTACTTGTTTAGGGAAAAATAGGGTAATGGTTTCCCTCTTGCCTTCCGCCCCGCAGTACTCTGTCTGACGCGAGTGGGATGGCGCCCAGAGTAGTCAACAAAGCCATATTAGGACTCCTGTCCTCCGCCTCTGAATAGTACTGACAGTTACTGCTGCCCTCCGTCAGGTTTCAGGTAAAACCATTTACAAACGAAAATGAGAGTTACGTATTTAAGTCATTTCATATTTTCGCCAAATTCAGTGTTGGTTGAGTTTGCCTACCCCGATATTAGTGTTTGTATGAAGTCCGAGATCATTACGCGTTTCATTGTCTGCTCGCGAATTGTGGGCAATTTTGACACCAACGCAATAGTTCACTTAGCCACAATTTTGCAACTTTATAAGCCTATAAAAATGCAATATCCTACAGTGAACACTAAACGACCTACACTTTTAATCCATAACCGATGCATGACTTCATTAAGTGGGTACAAATAAGAGTTGTCTTGCAAAAAATGTTGCGAGTTGCGATAACATAAGAATTAAAAACTTTTAAGTAAGAGCTTTTTATCGATTTTGCAAAGTTATAAATCGTTACATTATCGATTTTTTCTGTAAGTATCCAAAGCAATCACGAACTTTAACAAATTCAATTAAGTACCTACTTTTCGAGATACCAATTGTATTAATTGTACTCATTTATTAGTGCATGGGTCTTAGCCAAGATGCAAACGATTACGAAAAACGACATTATGTTAATCCCACACATTTTTATCACTGTTAGGTATCTACTGCCGCTTTTCGGCACCGGGTGAGAGCCTTCAGCGCTCCCCATTTGTCCGGCCAAGTAGTTAATGCCATCCGCGGCAAATCTACAATAAGTCACGTCAAAAAAAAAAAACAAAAAAAAAACGCTTTTTGGAATCATTTGCAGCTTAATTTATTTAGCTTACTCCAGGATAAAATAAAACGAAAATATACTTGCATACTTAATAATCTCCAGGTTCATCATATCCAGCTTACGACATCGTATAAACAGTGGCTGCAAGTTGTCTTTGATTACTTGTGGCTCTGCCCACCCCATTAGTGATTACGGGCGTGAGTTTATATTATGTACTTAATATTCTATTATTGATTGATTAATTTGTCTTCAAGAAGCCACAATAAAACCAAGAAAATCTTTCAAAGTAATAATTTCCATGGTTTTTTCTCCCTGACGTAATTACGGCAAGTCTATCGTTATCATTATCCGTTGATAAGATAAGAGAATTTTAGAGCAAGGTTATCTAAAAAATCGTATTCTTACGTTTTACGTAAAAAAATTAATAAAACTGACAGTTTTGCGGTTGGCTGGGGAGTAAAGGGACATTTATCCAAGGCACTTAACCTAAGAATCTCATTCTGGTTCACGTCATATCTAAGTACCTACCTATACTCAAATATTATTCCACAAGACGTCTGAAATTAATTGCAGCCAGTATCGGAGTTGTTGTCTGAAGTTTTGATACTTCGATGATCTAATGAGGGACCAGCCAGCCAGGTTGTTAGTGACACCGTAACAGGCGTTAGTGGAGCCGTGGTGGTAGCCCAGTTGGTAAAACGCTTGCCTCTCACTTTGAGGTCGCAGGTTCCAATCCAGCACAGGCCTGAACCAATGATTGTAGAATTTATTTTCGAATTCATGTTTGGTTCATAAATGATTATCACGTGCTCAGCGGTAAAGCACAACATCGTGATAGGAAACCCACATTCCCGAGAAATGCATTTTCGGAAGTATGTGACCTAACGTGTATTGGGCTGGTTTTCCCTTCGCGGGTTGGAAGATCAGACAGGCAGTCGCTTCTGTAAAAAACCGGACTTGTCAGGTTAGGTTAGTGGTCCTGTGAAAAACGGGATAATTCTAGGGGGATGAGTGACACTGTAACGAAAACTTTGAGGGATGATTCAGACCATGTATATACTACCCATATAACCCAGGATGAGTTGTACTTGTACAACTTGTACTTGTACAACTTGTACGGTCACGAGTACTAATATGTATACACTTTGAAACCATGTCACATTAACTTTTTTGACAAATTAAACCGTAAGTCTCATTAAATGTCAAATATGTTAGTGCGACAGGGTTCTGAAGTGGGTACATGATATTGCTCATGACTGTACACACCACTCTAACAAACACTCACTCAAAGCCACTGCTCTATTTTTCCCTAAAAAGTAGCATGGAAGATACTACACTGACAAGAGCGTGGCTCTTAAATTATGATGATGATGTATAGTATACAGGTAAGTACCTATATCATATTTAGCATAGCATCTTAATGCGTGATATACAAATGATATCATTGCAAAGGTTCAACGACAGGTCTGTTTTTGATAATTTGAATAAAGGGTGTTGTGTAGGCGGGTTGAAGTGGGCCGAGATATAAGCTTAAGCTGATGTACTGAATTTATTGATATTAACCTGCTGTTGGTTAAGTATTGCAACGGATATTTCAATATGCATATTGAAATTCCCAGAGCCTTGGTAATATGATAATTAGATAGTAATAAATTATGGTCAAATTAATTGTCTGGGTTAACATGAGCCAGGTATACGTACTAGGTTAAATGTTTAAATGCCTCTCCTTCTTTATGATCTGGAGAGCCATGACATGATACAGATGGACGGCCAGACTTCGAACGGCCTCTATGGTCCAGTGGCTGAGCGTTGGGCTCACGATCCGGAGGTCCCGAAATTTAATCCCGTTGGAAAAAAAAACACTTTGTGATCCCTAATTTGGTTAGAACATTACAAGCGGATCACTTTGGTTACCCGTTTGTCCGAAAGTAAGATGATCCGTGCTTCGGAGGGCACGTTAAGCAGTCGCTCCCGGCTTCTATTTACTTAAGTATGTGGTTCCACGAGCTGTCGCTGTCACAGGTCCATAGCAGAATAGTAACCCAAGCAGTGTTGATGAGGTTGGCTATTGATCTCCACACACGCGACACGAGAAAAGAAAGAACGGAGCTTCAAATTAAAAATCGTAGATTGCATTTAAAGCATCTAAACCCCAATTGGGTCGTGTACTAGGTTCAAGATAAATTATGAATTTCAGATTACTAAATAAAGTCAGATCTAAAACTAACGAAAAACATTTTCCTTTTTTCTATTTTACTTATTTGAGTGAATCTCAAAATTTCAAGTTTGGTGGCGAAATTTCATATCGTTTTTTCATGAAAAATTGGGTTCCGACATGAAAAAGATCCAAAAGGATTCTCGGTTCCGACATGAAAAAGGAATTTTTCAATTCCCAATTTTCCCAATTTTTCACGAAAAAATTGTATGACAGTTCGCCACCAAACTTGACACATTTTGATATTCACCCATTTATGAATTTTAATAAAGAAAAATGTAACAATAAGTTCGACATTTTATCACGTTTTTCTATGACGTCACCGTGTGCTTTTTAATACAAATTTTATAGTAATTTCATGTTTTGACGTTTAATAAAAAGTAACTCATTTGATTAGTTGGAAACCAGTCTACTGAGATCTCCTGAGATATTGTCGTACGGTTATGTTATGTTATGAATTTAGAACCCATAACCTACAGCTCACTCACTACGTTGATAAATCAAAATCTCTCACAGTTGATACATTGAACCATCCAAGTGTCACATTGTGAGCACTTGAATTCTTGGTGTCACTTATTGTGGAGGTGTCGTGCTAGCACTGTCGACATGGGTGTCACCATCAGACGCTACTGTCGCAAGGTTAGTCGAAACAATAAACTTCCCTTTATCACTACATAATATAAAACAAAGTCGCTTTTTCTGTGCCTATATCCCTATGTACCCTTAAATCTTTAAACTACACAACGGATTTTGATGCGGTTTTTTAAAACAGATAGAGTGCGACATAGTGCGACATATATTATATTGTAACAACTCTTTTACCTATGTTGACGAATAAATGAATTTGAATTTGAGTGCCCGCGGCTTCGGTGATTCGGGCCGGTCTCTTGTGTTTTATTTTTATGTTGTTCGTCTTTCGAATCTGTTACTAATACTAGGTTAAGCCTTTTGTTACTAACTAAATATGGACTAGTTTCCGAAATAAATATTCTGAATTTGAATTTGATTCAAGAGGAAGGTTTATAATTATGTATAATAACATCCATCAAAGAGTGAAAAAATACTGTTATTTTTGAGGTTTTTAATGTGATATCGTAAATAAATTTCATTTTTTCCTCAGCATTGCACCCGGGCGAAGCCGGGGCGGGTCGCTAGTCATAGAAATAAAGAACATGTCTGCTGAGATTAAAGTGCTAAATATTGATCAGTGCTCTGAAGCTCTCTACCATTGATATGCAATAACTACTAGATATATATCAATGCTTTAATCACACTTGTTGCGGGCCGAGAAGCACGGCAAACCTACAGAAAATCATGTCAAAAAGCAACAAAATTCATCGACTACAAATTTTACGTACCTACCGTGATGGGTATAGGTTATACATTCAAACAGGAGATAGAATTTTCCAAATCAGAAAACTGTTTTCCGAGTTTTAATACGATAATACTCGTATACGTTTTAACAATTACGTAGTCGCAGAAATTACTCATTTCTGGTTTCCAGGATTCGTGCCCGGTTAATGGCAATATGCCCGCTCGCAATAGCGAGCTCTGCCTACCCTTTCGGGGATGTTAGCGTGTTTAAGTAACCCAAATACGAATGAGTAGGTAATAAGTTTTACTTTAAAGATCATGCATATGGAGAGCCTAGGGGAAGCAAGAAAAAAAACCTGTCATTACGTAGGTACCTATAGTATGTAGTAGAGTAGCTACTGTTTTTTTAAAGAAAACTACTAAGCAGTGTACGTACCTGCTCGAATGTATCGTATTGTATGAAGGGTGAGGATTGTGTTACGCTGTTGCTTTACGTAACCTCAGCTTGCACAAGCTGATATAAAATCTTCTTACGATTATGTTATTATTACTAATATACAAACTCTTTGGTAGTGGTATCGACTTGCTTTTTTAAAATAGTCAGGACATGACATTTGTCAATCAATCGAAAATATTTGTATCTATATTCGTATGCGATTGAAAGCGTATAAAACATTGATTTTTCTCACTGTAATAATTGAAAAGTAATTCAAGATGTGGACAGGAGTACGAAAAACCCGAGAGTATAGATTTTTAGTGGTAGGTTTGCAATGTGCATCAGAAAGTTCAGAAACTCAATCAATTAAGATAAATACTGTCGTAAATCGTCACACTCAAGTGTCAATGAAGGGTCAACCCTTCATTATATTAATTTTCGTGTCAAGATAAGAAAATGACAAGATTATTCTATTTTTAGATTAGTCGTAGGCTTCTGTAAGAATATAATGTTTATAAAATACGTTTGTTTCTTTTTAGGTCGAGGAGGTTATGCAGCAGAGGGCGCCAAAGGTGCCTAATAACATCAAATTACAGTGAGTAAAAAACAATTAAGTAAATACAAAATAATATCTCATTTTTCTTGCAATACAAAATTTCTATTTGGCGCTAAATTTTACTTACAGCGCCATCTAGTGTTAACGTACAGAACTAACGTGGCATTGGCCTTAGAAATATAAATGTAGAGGGCGCTTTTGCGTGCGCTACGTGTAGGCTATTTTCACAGTCTCTCTCATCGGGGATATAGCTCAGTGGTAGAGCATTCGACTGCAGATCGAGAGGTCCCCGGTTCAAACCCGGGTGTCCCCTGACAATCTCTTTTTTGATTTTTATTTTTTGTTTTTAGGCAGCCTACCGTTACTGGATCGCAGTTACGAACGAGGGCCTTATCGGCGAATTTCTTCAAAGCAACCTTCAGTTCTCGTATCAAGGCGGTACCAGCCGCCTCTTCGTACTCCGTCGAATCAATCACCAAAATAGGCAACGCGGAGACCAAACCTATTACTAGAAATAGGCCTAGGACAGGTAAATGCATTTTTAATACTAGATTACAAGATATAGTTCGTTAAGAAAATTAAGAACATTTATATTCTCTTTTGTAGCCGCAGAACTTGAATCATCAGAAAAATCAAGATTAAAAAGGTCAGTCAAACCAGTCAAGAAACTTATTAAACCTTCTGACCCGGAGCGACCGACTAGGACCAAGCAAGTAACACAACCAGACTTAGGAGGACCAAAGACGAATGAAATTCCTAAAACTAAAGCTGCCCATGACTTGAAAAGTCCAAATGTCGTCTTACAAATTGTGAAGAAGTCTCATGCAGCGCCGAAACCTCCTGTTTCTAAAGTAACTACTTCTAACAGTATCTTACCGCCAACTTTGAAACCAAAGGTAGACAAGACAAAGTTGAAATTGACGAAGAACATCAACAATAATGATGTTTGGACGCCCGCCAATGAGGCCAGAATACCCAGTAAAGTCGCCACGCTTCCAATAAGGTAAGGCATTGTTTCAATCATATTATGTTCCATACAAAGTAAACTAGCGTCATTCACTGATCGAATTAGTTATAAGGTTTGGTTTGAACTTTGAATTTACGCGCCAATCTGACATGTGATGTAAACAAATTCCGTCGTACGAAACATTAATTACATTGATAACTTTATCCGTACGACAGACAGTAGAATTTCCCTTAGCAGTCTGAAGCGAAGGTGTTTTGCTTGAGTCACGCACGTGACGACCATATTTTTTAACCGAATATATCCTTCTTTTTCTAACGCGCAGAAATGCATTGCAGCTATCTCTTCTGTTAAAACGGACTGAAGTATGTCTGCTCTCTTCTAGCATATTACGCGACTGAACTTGCAATGTAGTTTAAAGGTTGGTGACGTGTTCGAAATAGGGTTTATTTAATTTGGTGGCGTTGCAGAAAGAAACGGTAGACGTGTCTCTTTCACCGTTGGTCGGTTGAATTTATTGAGAACGTTCAAGTTTGTTTGGTTCAGCGAGGCACGGATGTCGTCCCGTTGGTTACCCGGTTTTTTTTCGAACTTTTTAGTTTAGTGACAAACGAAACGAGCTGTTCAAAGTTTTTGATTATGGTGTGTCGTTATTTTGTGATTTCAAGTGACGTGTACACGTTCGGTGATCGGAATTAGTGTTATAGTAAGCTTTTGTGGTGTCTGTGGGTCCATAGTAGCTCACCTATCTATGTAGCCAGATGTGCACAATAAAAAGTGAACCTATTAACCGTCTTGTTCGTAGTTGATTTTGGTTTGTGAGCTGTTAAGAGGCAAGAGTAAATTCATTTTTAAGTGCACATGGACGGATGCTGTGTCAAATGTGAAAGTTGAAGAATTGAGTTTCAAGATAACTCCTACCTACCTACCTAATGAATAATAGTTTTATGTTTACCTATTTCAGTTTTTCTTTCAACAAACGTCTATACAATTTATAATAAAACATAACAATCCTATCTATAAAATACCTAGTCGCCTAGCTAGCTACCTAGGTACCTACCTAGTTAGTGAGTTTACTTAGATGTTTTCGTGAAGAGCTGAATTTGATGGCTTAGCCTAGGTTTCTCGCTATCCTTTTTCTATAACATTCAAACCTCTTTAGTAAACACTTCTTTATTTATTAGGCATAGGTAGGAAGGTATGTTTCTTAAAAATAAAATAATGGAAGTAGGTACCTACCTACCTAGAGTACCTAGTTACCCACCTACATGTTACTTATCTATTCGTAGTACTATTCGTCAAAGAGTAGGTACTAGGTACTTTAGTCATAAAACAACCATTTCATTTATCTAATAAGTATCATAGTTAGGTACGTACCTACCTAGGTGCTTATGACGTTCTTAGGTAAACAAACAAGTGACTGATGGTTGCTAGACCATTATCTCTGAACATAAGTTCATTAATCAAAGTGAACAATATGAAGTAAGTAAGACCTACCTATAAGTACCTACCCAAGGATGCATTAATATAATGCATTTGCATACCTACTTCATACCTACGTCATAATAACTCACAAGTACCTACCTACTTACCTAGGTAGGTAATTTGAGATAAAAGTTATCCATTGTATTGACATAGGTACCTACTTACATAATAAAACATCCATCCATTTATTAGGTAGGTACCTACTAGGTACATTGAATAAGCTACCTACCTATCATGAAATCTGATATTTTTGGCGTCGCTCGTAAGGAATGATTAGAATCTGAAGATTGTTATTAACAATCAAATCATTTATTGTATGAATTTAGGTAAATAATTAGGTCTTAAAAATAACCTTATGGCTAAGTCCCACCAAATGCTATCTTTGCAGACATACCTATGTACCTAGGTACCTATATAAACATTACCTTTACCTTACCTTTATTACGTTTTGATTGATACCTATCCATCTAGAAATTAAAGGATGGTGTAGGTACCTATTCTGTCTTGCTTCTCCTCCCCTTCCTTATCTCCTTCTTAAATTATTACATTGCATCTAGGTACCTACCTAGCTAGGTTTATCCGGCATGATTTATTTATTTATAAAGGTACATACAACATTACAGTGTAACCCAATGCGCTGTATGACGAGAAAAATAATATAAAATGATGAGTAATGTAGGTAATATCTAAGGTCTTTAGGGCCTTTAGTCAAATAGGGTTCAATCACCTTCTTATTTCAGGCAGATCTGATCTGGACAATAGAATATCTAACTGCCTTTAAATCCTACCTTCCTACATAGGTACCTTACCTACCTATTTTATCTTTTTTCCAGTTGTAATAGTCTAAAAGTTCTTGTAAGTTGCAACTAGGCAGGTAGGTAGTTCCCTACCTAGGTATTTCGCCGTTTCCACATTTAATTGGGACTGTAAGTATCTAATTTAATGCCGAAATGCGAAAATAACTTCTTAAATGAATTTGTCACCCTTCAATGCAAAATAAACAAGAAACTCGGCGCGGCGTGGTACAAAATATGCATGTTTGAACAACTTACCTCGAAATAACAACTTGTTTTGTTGCAAGGGGACGAACTGAACCGGAGATGGTAAAAATAAAAATAGTAGGTAGGTTACATGTAGTAAGACACATATAGTAAGATTATAACGTAATTTGATACCTACGAGATGTTAAATACACATTTATTTAGTTTGTTGCAGTTATTACGCGGATTTGTTCACTTCTTGTCTTACAAAGTACAGACAAAAGCCTAAAATAAAATAGCATTTATACGCCCCACTGCTGAGCACAGGCTTCCCCTCAATCAACCGAAGGGGAAAACCAGGAACCGCGGGGTAACTGAAATTACAAATAAAAATGTCTTATAATTCTCAATGGGAGATTCCATAAGTCAAGCAACTTAATCAAAATTTGATCTGAGATTTAAAACAAAAATCGTCTGGGCTTCAGAGCAGTCGTAATGTTCAGTGCTGATGCAGCGCAGCGATTGACGCATGATTGTGGCTTTAAGGTCACATCATCCTGGCAAATGGGAATCTCGGATACCTACGTTAGATTAGTAATCCTGTGATCCAAATGTCTTTAAAAAAAGCAGCACACGGTGCTGATCGTGTTACATAAATAAGTCTAGGTATCTTTATGGCCCATAAGAAGGATTGGGGCCGATCTTAAAAGTAACAAAAACTAAAACAATGGTGACTCAAGTTATCAAAACAACCTAAATAACTGTATGTCCAAAACAAACTGTAATTAGAAGAACCTACGATAACTTCAAATTAATGACTAATTCTCTCGCAGCTATGACATCATCTTTTATCGATTTACGCGAAGAAGGAAACTTATGCGTGGATTTTTGTAAATATTGCAACATTGAAAATTTTTACGAAAACACAAAGATAACTTATTCTCGCCCCCGTAGCATGCTGCAGGCATATCACGCACGTCGCGATATTATGAACCAATAGAGTTGCTTTATTTATCACGTACCCAATAGCATTGGTTCCCATATCGCAACGTATACTTAATAGACTTCGTCAGAGATAAGTACCACACACAGTCGTGCAAGAAAACATTTCTTTTTGCCACAACTTCCAAACCAGACATGGAACAGACTACTTTTTGAACAATCGATTCTTTCGGAGTTACTGATGTCGAAACTGGATGTCTAATTCCAGAACCATCCCGAGATGCCCGATCCTTTTAACTTAAAAAATGTATACTAATTTCTATGATATGATTTTGCGGTAGCAGTAAAAATATCAAATTGTTCCGATAAATAGCTTTATCATGAGATTAATTTAGGCTATACCTATCAAGACTTATCTTTGTATCTACATTGCATAACTCGGTAGTGTACAGTCATGAGCAATATAATGTACCCACTTTAGGACTCTGTCGCACTAACATATTTGACATTTAGTGAGACTTACAGTTCAATTTGTCAAAAAAGTTAATATGACATGGTACCAAAGTGTATACATATTAATGCTCGTGACCGTACAGTCTACCATATCGCTGCGGCTAGTAGCGATTAAATATAATAAGGTCTGAACTTTAGTGGTAAACCGTATAAGGTTTTTAGTGAAGTTGCATAACGGATATAAAGGAACATACTCGTTACGCAAAGGAGTAGACAAGTTTTACTGATCCACATGTTATTGCAATGTATAGTTGCAGATATGTCTGTCCATTCATCGTTGTTAATGCGTGAGAAACGGCACACGGCTCAGATTACTCAATTGAATTTGAGAACCTTGAATGGCAACAGTCACAACACTGTTAATGTTGTCTTGTAATTCGAACATCACCACATGATAAAACGTACGAAGAAATGTATTTTATTCGTATGAGATTTCTATCTTGTGAATTCACGGTCTTTACAGTATCTTCTCAATTCCTAATTATTATTAATTTGAATTCACACGTTAAAGCCGTAAGATCGAATGTTCTTTTAAAATTAAAACTCCATTGTTTAACTATTGTGTCTAGAAATCTCGGCTTTAGGATGTTATACATATGTTTGTATCTCAGCTGCTAAGGTGCCTAACTTCAATTATTGTTGAGTTTTAACTTTGTGATTGTTCTTCTGTTCGAAGCGTAGAGCTTCTGTCTCAAACACAAGGTTGATAAAAGCCAATAGGTTACATTTTCTAGCAAGTCGCAATCTAATCTAGCATACAAGATCCCAATGCTAGGACAAAGGTCTCTTAAATTTTTGTGTCTTCCTTCATCGTTTGATCGTTTGAGAACTGCAACGTCTATTTATATTTCCTAAACACCGGATAAAGATCATATCCTCACAGATGAAGGCAATCTGACAGGATTTCTAAAAACTTGTTTGAAATACCTCAGCATCGTCCCGCTAATTCCGATTCAATAGATTACCTGATTAAACGTTAACCGTTCACTTCGCTGCTCGTTTAATCACTTTACCAAGAAGCCCGGAAGTTGAGCCATTTCAAATTGGCTCACATTCGTTCTCATAAAGCATGTAACACCGAAGTCAACCTTGCCTCTAAATAAGCTAGATTCTATAACGTATATTTGTCCAGGTGTCACCCAAGGCTCGTTCTTCACAACAAGGTTACCCGAGCATTTGTACGATGTAAATTGTTTAATGTTAATAATTTGTCATGTGTAGTGTATTGAATTCGACCGAGTTACACCATTACTCATAGCTGCACATGCTATGTGATTGTTATTCATGGTTTACCTTAGACGTAGACTGCTTTATTTGTACTGCGGTCGAAGTTTTTAACATCAGACGATAACCCTCTGTTACTTATCGAAAAAAATAATGTTTTATAAGTATCTATCCATCGACGATATACCTAGGTATTCCAAAGCGTTTTGAGCAAATAGTCTATAAGTCATAACATTATAACATAACAATTAAAACACTATATAAACTTAAGACCAGCGTCACAACACTCACAACTGTGTTTGTGGCTGTGTATTATGTCGAACAATTTATTTAATTATGGCTTGCGTCGGCGGCGGCGGCGCAGGCGCCGTGCCTAGGGCGACATACAGTCGTAGTGACGACAATGAACGCCCTTTCATGTGCTGCATTTTTATCAAATGCCACTGAGTTACCTTTATTGTTGAGCTGTAGATTGTTATCTTTACAAAGGCGCTTATTTTATTATACTGGGGTTTGTTAGTAACCTTTCAATGGAATTATTAGGTACTTATTTGTGCTTGCTATGATTTGTTAGATTCTCTTTAGAAGGCGTACTTAGTTGCTGCGGTTTTTCCAATACAAATAAAATCCTACAGTTTCCAAGAACCATCCTTCGCCTAACTCCGTTGATTGAAAAGGCGTCTCCTGTGTAAAAACTCCGGGGGTGTTGGCAACCCCAGCATTAAATTTATATTACAATGACAACATTTGTTGCGTCACTTCCGATCTTCTTGTACTCTATTGAACTACTGTATCATACTGTTTGTACGGATTTTGGCACTCTGGATGTTTTTATCTGGCCTCATCCTCAGAAAACCAGCCCTCACAGCCATTGGGAACTTTACACCCCAATCCTGACAGGGGGTCAGGTACACACAAATATTTGTTCTATACCTAGTTGTGTTTGATTATGTGTGCGGTTACACAACAGGGAATCCTATTTCTAACGTAACATTGACTATATATTTACAACTACAGGTAAAGCTTAAAGACGGTTGATAAAACGAAGTGCATTTCCCTCCAACAAATACATTAGTTATGCGACTACCGTTGCCGCGTCCATTTGCCTTTAGAATATATTTAAACACTGCTTTCTACCCCTCTTTCTAGTCACTAACTATAAATACAATGCCTTGAGGGCACTGTAAATTGTATGCTAAGCTAGCTACCGGCTTTGTAAAGCGAATCCTTCAAATTAGATTAGTCACTGACGCGAATCGAAGACCTTTAATAATAGTCTGTCAAGTCTACTCGTTCGAACTAAGTCGTAGTCTAGGATTTAAATAAACCAGGAAAACCTTTAAAAGGAATCATTGTTGAATAAATCTCCTGTTCGTGTGTTGATTTGAATGATAGGGTTTAAATATTTTTATTATTAAGCATTTTTACCATATAATGTAATAGGTTCTTTGAACCATAGTAATAATGTAGATTTTGTGTTTTCTGACAAACTGTGGAAGCTTGTTAATGGCTAGATATTAAGTTAGGATGTAAAGCTCCCCAAAGAAAATAAAATAAACTTGAATGCAAAAGTAAAGAGAACCATTATAGGCATTTCATATGACGTAAAATGATAGTAGAATTTCCTTCCTCAAACGTTTTATCATTGACACTTTACGTTTACGATCAAAATGGTCATGTGGTATCTTTAAAATTGGAATGTTCAATTATTATAATAATTGAACCATTATTTCGTCCATTCGTCAACAGACTCGTGTCTGTTTCTTTTTCTTTTTAATGTGATTATAATACAACAAGTAATTAGTTAAAATAACTTTTAAGTGCCACAATCTGGAGAGGTTTACCTCTCCACTCTTTAGAGTGACTCATATTTTAACAAGTGACTAATTATCACTATTATAAACATAGTTAACGGTTTTTGTTCTTTATGTCTTTAATATGTAATGTAAAAAAATCAAATGAATTATACTTTATTGCACAAAAGTTAACATTAACATACAGACGTAACTCATGGACACCGTAATGGGCGGCTTTATTATTAGAAAAATCCAAAGCAGTTTTAATAAAGCGGAACTAATGTAGTATCTCTGTGTGCTAAGCAACAAAATCTTTAGTAAGTACAAATATCGACGTAGCTTGCAAAATGCCGACAGCAGACTGGTTCTGTGACTAGAAGAGGCTAGAGAAAGTGCAGGCAACCTTGTAGCGTTTTCTTTTGACCCTTATCTAGTACTGTAGACTATAGAGGAACATTATGTTTCTTTCTTCGACGATGAGCACGATTTATATATGACCAATACGGGATTTCCCATGAACAATTGTTACTGTGCGGAATATTTCCGAGCTAAATCCAAATCCTGAGCTATTTAAGAACTATCTAAAACTCTTTAGATCAAAGTTCTCTGGTATTTAGAACAAAAATCTTGTTAACTTTCCTTTCTCATGTTTACGGAAATACTTCCTCTATAAGTCCTTTACGGATCAAATTATATCAAAAAGGGCATATAATGGTAAATTATATGTATCGCGCTATGATAATTAAATCTACATTAATGTAATTATTATTGATAAAGTTGTTAACGTGTCTACATGACATAAGACATGACCTTACTAGGTCGTGTCTGGTCATTTACCTCAGTACTGTAGGTTTATACTTGTTCTTTTAAATGAAATATTTTGCAGTACAGTATCGATTATGGACGTATGCCGCAGCGAATATTTACTTTTTAATTGAAACGAAAGTTGAGAAAATAAAGAAGGAAACAAATGGTTATTACTTTCAGCTGTAAAACATGTTTACCGCCGACAATATCAACATCAAAAAACGTCGACGTTTAAAATGAACACCGATTTTTATCTCAGATAATCGAACGTTTATTACTATCTCGCAAATAAACTTTCTCTTTGAAACAAAATTGAGATGCCAATCACAGGCCGTCCTAGTTTGGACATTTTGGGGGCTCTATGCCCCTTCAAACGGGGAACTGAACGTGTCTTTTTATTGGTAGCTATATCTTCAGCTTTACTAAAGGGGACATACCTATATCTCCCCCAAAGACCACGATCCCCTTGGCCAATTAGCTGCAATCACTTGATCGAATTCACCCTCATGAATAGTCGTGACGTCATGGTTGCATAAATGATAATGAAGTATTATTAGAATTGAAAACAAGGCAATAAAATGTGATACTAGGTTCTAATATGGAAGTTGGCGACCTCAGTAGGCCGCGGCGGCCGTTGACCTGGCCGACACAGGCTGGTTGCTTGATCCGTGCTCCGTCGGTTCTCAATCGAACGATTTAAAAATAAAAGATACAAATCTTAAGCTTCTATTATTGAATTTTTGTATAAGAATTCTTAATTCCGATGCTTTTTATACCTTCAAATTTGTATGTGGCGAATTTTAAACTGTGTATGTATTAAGTACTATGACATTATTTTTTGTAGTATTTTTATTCTGTTCAGTACAGGATCAATGGAAGATTCATAATACAATAGTCATTGCATACGGTCACCTTGAAAAACCCACAAGAATGTTGCGTGTGGTTAGGGTCGGAGCCCTCAGTGCGCGTCACTACACTACTAGTCCTAATAAAGTAGCATAGACCATCTGCGGTCTACTTCTGTACGTGGTATTAAAATAAGAATTACTTTAGAGCTATGTATAAGTTACCTAAATATACAAGGAAGTTAAGAGTTTAGATATGACTGACCCGACCTTAGAAGTGGATGATAGAGCCGCATTTTTTTGGGGCACCACTGAATATCAGCGTTGTGGCACTCCCTCAATGTCGGAGTGTCACAACATATTGCTGAGCTGACGTCCCTTTTTAGAAATAAGGTTTATTTATTATGTTCACTGCTTCTGTGTACCTGTACCTACTTATATCTAAAATAAACGATTTTTATTCTATTCTATACATTGTTCGTAGAGTCCGTGTCACGAAAGTAAAGCAACCCTGGCGTTGCTTCGTAGAATCTGCATAGAAATATCATCATCATCATCACCAGCCCACTAACGTCCCCACTGCTGGGGCACGGGCCTTCCCTATAGATGGATATTATAGCATTGAAATCCGCGAGATTTCTATGGTGGCGCGTTCAAAATTTACACATTTGACCTAAGTAGACTGCGTTCCGAAAGATATTTTCTTATAGGATTTTAATAACTCCAGCTGTTACAAATTGATTCCAATTCGTTCTTGCATGTCAATGTCTCTCAGTTGGACCATTATTACTAGACATGTACGCAGCAAACTTTCATTCCATTCAATATTCGAGATGAAACCGATTCTGGGAATGTCTCGTTTTATACATGAACGTATAATTGGTGTTTTCACTTTTTCTTGACTTGCTGAGTCTAAATATGGCTGTGGCAACGTCTTGATTCAGTCTAACCTTCAATCGGAAATAATTGGATGGTGACATGCGTTTTATCGAAGATGGTCTTACGTAAATGGTCTTACGGTTGTCTATCGTCTTTTCACTGGTCATTTGATTCTAACTTAATGGTAATAAGCTAAAAATAATAGCTGTGCTATTTTAGACTTACGTAGCTAATTTGTGGAAATCGGAATCATTTTCATTTGAAGTTCGATTGTTCAGACATTTAAAAATCTTATCAGGACTGGAATCTCTCAAACCTATCTCCAATAAATATTCTTCTCAAGTTCATATCATTTGGATTCTTCCAGTCGTCAAAACCAAGAGTCTCTGAATTGGTAATAGCACTAAATAAAGGATTGTCTCCCTCGTACTATTACAGTGGTTCGACGTTAAATTTGCATTAATTAGTAATAAATGGCGATTGACATTTCGTATATAGCGGCCATGCGAAGTACCTCGTATTAATGACGGATAAACGTGACATTACTCGTAAAAGCGGCCTCGCCATTCAAAATAAGCGCTATCATACACCATTTGGTCGAGTTAATTAAGATAAACCATATCACTGATAATATGAATTTATATTCTGTGATAAGTAATGTTACGATCGACGAGTATTTACGTTTTGTTTATATATTATGTGTATTATCTGGGACCTCTGAGTATATGATATTATGCAGTACACATATTTAACATAACATAACAAATACTTTATAAATACAAAAGAGATATAGAATGAGCACAATAGGCGGCCTTATTGCTAAGTAGCAATCTCTTCCAGGCAACCTTTAAGTATAAAAGTAAAATAGTTTAAGTAAGTAATGTAGTTTATTTATTTATATTTTTTTACTAAACTTTGTTCAATTTAACATGTTTCATATCGTTCTGACTATATCTTAGACAACGACAAAATGACCACGTACGTCATATAACAATACGTTATTATATTGGTCAATAAACCAGTCCCTGTTATTGTATTTTATACTACCTATATCTACTAAAAAAAACCGCAAGTTTGTTTGAAAAATTAACCCTCGTTCGTCAATTAGGTAATAAATATGCCAAAAACAGCCCTCACGCCCTGCCCGACCTGCAAAGTGATGAGACAAAAACAAAAGGACAATATAACGGGCAACACCCTTCATCAAATTAAAAAGGTCTAACTATAGTTAGATGGGTATAGTACGGACCCCACTAGGAGGTGGGCCCCCCCTATCTATTTGCATGCGGGGTAGGGCTGCTGTTATCTACTAGTAAATCACATGTCTAGGGCGATAACATACTTAAAAAAAAGAAAATATAGACTCATTGAATGTGACATGACCTGTATTGGGCTGGTTTTCCCTTCGCGGGTTGGAAGGTCAAATAGGCAGTCGCTTTTGTAAAAAACCGGACCTGTCAAATCTTCAGGTTAGGTAAGCGGACCCCATGAAAAATGGGATAGGTAATGCTAGGGAGATGATGATGATGATTGATAGATTATAAGCTGGCTATGAATATCGCAGCTTTATAATTGAAGTCTCTATAAATGCATAACAAAGCAGAACTGTCACACAAATAACAAAAGACGAACCTATCGTTCACGTTCGACAGAGGGGAACACGTGCGGTTGGCAACTCCCGTCTAGAATTTCTCTGAGCAGCATGAGATTTTACATTGTTTTAAGTTTACGCGGTTATTATCATAATTCGCCAAAACACATAATA
This sequence comes from Pectinophora gossypiella, assembly GCF_024362695.1. Lineage (NCBI taxonomy): Eukaryota > Metazoa > Arthropoda > Insecta > Lepidoptera > Gelechiidae > Pectinophora > Pectinophora gossypiella. The sequence goes on from NC_065423.1 coordinate 7,905,458, forward strand.
ACGGGTTCTTGCCGCGTTTAAATCAGGGATATGAGACTCCCGATATTTCGACACTGTTGCAAGTGCCATGATCACGGGATGACTGTTTCATGGCACTTGCAACAGTGTCGCGGTTACATAAACGCGGTAAGAACGTGGGATTTTGTTGATGTTTTGCAGATCTCCAGACTCGCGCGAATACACTAATCGTATTTGTTTAAACTCTGGCAACAATCGCCAATCACCCGATCCCTATTATTTTCTATCTTTATCTAAATCTTTCTTCCTCGACGTTCTATAGCCTCTATAGCTGACAATGCCGTAAGCGTGGCCAATTATTGGTCAGCAAAAATTTACCCTCCGGCGCCAGGGGTCTACTTCTCAAACAGTCTATTTCTCATTTTGACTACTTTTCGTGGAGACAACTTCGCAAATCGCCTACTTATCAAACAGTCTATTTCGCATTCCGCCTACTCTCAAAGAGACCACTTCGCAAACTACCTACTTGTCAAAGAACGAACAAAGTACTGATAAATAGAAAATTATTCATTACGTTTTGTATTATATGTATTATTTTTATTTACCAAACAAACTTAAAATGAAATTAAACTTAAATTGTAATGTAATAACAAAGAAAAACTTAAAAACACTAATTAAATTTTAATCGCATATAAACAGTTTTTTGTAAATATTCTATAATTGTTATTTCGTTAGCTTCTAATTGGCACACGTGTTTTTCTAATTTTTGATCAAATTGTATATCACAGTTCTTGCGGTTTTTTTTTCAAAGGGTGGAACAAACATCTTTGAATTTGAAAATCGAAATGTTTTCCCTCTTTGCGCAGTTTATGAACAAATGAGAAGAAAGTTGGCTTTTTAGGTATCCTGGCATTGAGACGCCTATGCCAACCTTCTAGAACATTTGTTGTACGATGCAATTGGTGTGCACAACTCAGGATCTCCGCAGAAACTTTTCTCAGCCACGGGGATTCAAAGTAAATTTTGAACTCCATAATCGGATTAGTAAGCTCTGGGACATTATTCAAAATAACCCTCCACCCTTCTTTGATTAAATGTGACGGCAATAAAGGCAAGTGTGTGGTCCATCTTACCATTTTTCGTCCACCATGGCCTTGTATTTTTAATTGCTTATACTTTCTCCAAATGGCTTTTTGAAAATGATAGTAGCATCCTGTTACCTTACATTGTGGATAAACAGTCTGCACAGCGTTTATAACCGCACTTTCAAAATCACATTTGAAATCTGTCGTCTCAACCTTTAATTTTTCTTTTAGGATCTCAAAAAAGCGTGTATATGTTATTTCACTTTTGTTAGGTAACATCGCATAAATAATTGGTTTCACGTTAACACTTTCAATCGTGGAACCCAAATCAAAATGGATAGTGTATAATTGATAGAACGGTGACGGTACACAACGGAACGTGCCATCACCATAAAATCTGCCAGGTATTCCCTTTATCTGTTTTTTCGCCAAGGGTGTAGAGAAAACTAAAATTTTTTCTATATCACCGTCTTCACAAATTAAAAATTTCTTCTCCAAACCGCAGGAACGTAAACTTCCTGGATGTTTGAAAATATTAAACGATCGGTATTTAGAATTTTTTTTCTGGCTCTATATAACGTATCTTTTACTGACAAAAATGATGGAACACAGCAATCAAGTTTTAAATAAAGTGGCCAGTAATTTCCTCTAGCAAGGAGGTAACGAATGTGCATTCTATTGCTATTATGTTATTAACTGTCCGAAGATGACATTAAAGAAAAAAGTAGTCAGTTTGCGAAGTAGTTCAATTGAAAAGTAGGCGGAATGCGAAACAGACTGTTTGCTAAGTAGGCAGTTAGCGAAGTAGTCAAACAGAGAAGTGGGTAATGATGCGAAATAGACAGTTTTAGAAGTAGACCACTGGCGCCGGAGGGAAAATTTAGTATCGATCGCCATCGACTCGCAAAGAAGAAGAAGCTGTCTATACGTCTATAGCTGTCTATCCGTCCACATTGGCCACTAACTAGCTATCCTATGATGGGTAAACCCACAGCCCTACTCCAGGGGCAGAGGGGAATATCGATGCATGTCCGCAGCCCGCCGCCGGGGATTATGGGCTAAATTGACGAGCTTCGTAACGGTAATTGTATTCGAAATGCGTGTGCACTTTCAATAGGGGTTAGTCGCCGGCGAAGATTTCACGCGGTGTTGCGTTTTGTTCGAACGCTCGCAATTGGTTTTGGGATCAAAATAGTAAGGAGTTTTGAATGTCATGCTTACCTAAATAGGCAAGAGGACAACCTAGGCAAATTTACTTTACAACCTAGGAATTAGTACAGAAATACGCACGTATGACGTCATCAATAAACTTGGTCAAACGTCCTCTTTGTTATGTTACTTTTAATAGCTATTAATTAAAACTTTATTAATTTTATATTACAATTAAATACATTAACTAAACACGAAATTACATAAATAATTAACAAAAATAATGCTATTTGCTGCTTTTATTTATTTTATTTACTTTTAATTAAAATTCATAATTCAGTGAAAATGATGTTAGACTGGCTCCTAATTCTAGATTAGCATTGTGGAATTCATCTTTGACCTATGAAATTAAGTTGTAGGTTGAGTAGGTTTCTTAAGCCAACCAACAATTAGCCAGTTCAATCTTTCAGACAATTTTCGTTTCATTTAAATATTCTACACAGTTCTTAAGTCTCTGTAGAAAGTACTTAGTAGAATAGATATTTTATGTTCTGTAGCACTTCCATCAAGTAGGCGTTGTGCCTAGCAGTAACACGTTTTGTTCTTAATATTTTAAGACTTATGTGTAGGCATAGAATAAGGAATAATACTACTGGTGTAGGTGAAATTATCTAAACATTTGCTTTCCAATATTGCCTACCTAGCTTTCATAGAGTTGATATCTCGCTTGTTTAAATGGAGTATGTATGACATGCGATCATAGTCTCTAGTGTACTATTTGTTTAATTATACGATTGTCGGCTGCGAGATTATCATGTCGTGCAAATCTGATGTGTCAGGTTGTGTGATTATGTAAAGGAGCATAGACCTCGTATAACAAATAGACAACCAGTCTCTGTAAAACTGTGTTCGCGGCGCATCTTATCACAAGTGACGGCGTGTAACGACACTACAACCGATATTGCGCTTTATTTGAAAAGTTCAATACGATCTACTCTGAACCGGCGTGCGTGTATGAAGCGATTGATGAATGTGGATGAAGCAAGAGAAGTGTGTCAGGATCGAAGCAAATGGAATTCTATAGTCTCTGCTTACCCCGGTGGGAAATAGGCGTGAGTTTATGTATGTATGTATGTATTTGAAAAGTTATAACATATTAACTTATACTAATTCCTGCAGACGCCATTTAATTTTATTTTAAGTTATACCTGTCGTTTTCTTATTCGCTAAAAAAGAAAGCGACGGTTAATCGACAGGCATAAAATTTAAGGAATACACGTCCTAGTTATCCATTCGTTTTAAAAAAAACTTGTTGACAATCATCTGTCTCTTTCCTTTTCGACGGATAAGAAAATGACAGGTATAACTTAAAATAAAATTAAGAGGTGTCTGCAGGAATCGGGGCCACTATCTACATAACTTAATGTATATGACGTAACCAGATCTTAGAATTGATCATTTCATGATGAGTTCGACCATTTTATGAAATGGTCATATTTCATAAAATAGAATATCATTTGTTGGCCACATCATGATGTAGTTGGCCAGATCAATAAACACAATACGTTTAACGGTATGAACAACTAAATGCATGATTACTTCATGATATGGCCAACCGTTGGCAATCATATCGTAAAATTAGTAACATTATCCACCGGTAGTGGCGCTGGTGTCGATTATATTTAAAACTTGATTGATATTATAATCGATGAATCAATGTAATTGTACAATTTTCCATATCGATATTATTGATAAGGTAAATAATTTTGAACCTTAATTAATCGACTATTCGCATTTTTATTACAGACTATAGAGTATATTTGAATATAGGATATCATTGTAAAGGAGATTGTTTCTCGTATCTTTATACATTTATGTAAACATTGTTATTTCCCGTCTAATTAAGTATTTACTAGTACTACTACCTGTTCTTATCTCCGGGAGATTGATAAGAGTACCTAACATAATTTCAATTCCACGTGTTGATGAAAGTGAAAATCTATGAATGAAGCATACTAGGCCTATACATATACATATAATCTAGAACATAATTGCGTCTCTATCTCTCGTATATGAGTACTTATATTGAACATAATATTTGAAAAAAAGAACATCTGGGTTTCACGAAATTAAGAAGGAAACTTAAACACTATTTATGAACGCCACAGCTCATAAACCAAATAAACAAACGCACATTTCTCAGAAATTTCCATCAGCAAAAGTTGTCACAAGATATGTTTTGCGTCGTATTGCAAAGCAATGAGATTCAAAACCACACAACATAAAGTTTGCTGGTGGGACCTAAATAACTAAATTTATACATCACCAGCTCGCCTACAACTTAATTAACTAATTCCTGTCACGCACCAGACGACAGACCGTTAGAAACGAACTATGCAAACTAAATCGATCAGTGAATGAAACGAAACGACAATGAAATAGAAATAAGCTGTCAAGATGATGAAATTCAAATCGTTGTTCCGTAGAGGGCCAAGTCAGGGGAAACAAGAGACTACGTTGAAAGGGGCCCCCTCGATATCCAGTCTCGATTCGAAGCACCATAAAGTTGCGCCAGCGAGGGATAAGAGTTTGAAGATCTTTGGGTCGAAAGAGAAGCTGCATAAGGCTCACAAGAAGAAGGATTTGGGGAACAATAATGCCGTGCTGGAGGACCCTGAGCTGAGAGAGGGGGAATTCGAGGATGCTCGGGGGGAATACGGCAGCGCGGAGGAGCTGGGGTCGGTGGACGAGCGCTCGTCCCAGGAGTACGTGAGCCTGCCCGTGACGCTCAACGCTGAACACATGCCTGGCTTCCAGGAGGTCGATCTCAGACCCAGAATACCATCTGAGGTAAGTCCAACCATGCACCTATTATTAGCACAAAATCTGCAATTGCGACTTGAAGTTAATAGTAAAACTATTTTTAACTGAACCTCTGTTTCCAATGATTTCTACTTACTCGTTAAGCAATCGACATGTAACTACGTCAGATAGGAAATAATATACCTAAGGTGCCAATTTTATGTCATTACACATTTGAATTCATTAAATTTGAATAAAAATACCGTAAGGTGGCACGCACAATTATTCATGCACGCGTTGTAAAATAAGAGAAGAAAATTTTAATTCTTATTTGGAAATCTAGAGATTAATATTGGTGTTGTAAATAATTACACCCTAACTTATTTCATCAGGCGTCGCTGGCGTCAGGGGTGCGAGAGATCGAGTCCTTACGGCGTGAACTGGAGGCGACCGTGATGGAGCGAGCCCAGCTGCAGACCAGAGTCGAGGAGTTACTGGAGCGCGCCACTGAAGCGGAACGGCTGCGGACAGAACTGGACCGGCTGAAGGTGAACATAGAACAATTACAATTTTAGGACTTACTAGCTCTACACATTAACACTTTGCACGCTGCACAAACCAACACTTAATCATATGAATCTTTTAAAGATCTTTTTCTCAACAATGAGATTTTAATTTGCTGGATTTAATTTGAAAACGATTTGGGACCGTAAGACTTTATTATAGTCTATCATGTTAAGGTGATTCGTTTTCCATACAAAAGTTGATGCAGTGCTACAGGAAAACGGTTAGAGGAATATTGTTATAAAACCGATAAATAGTAATATTTTGGTGTATTATTTTCGCAAACTAACAAAAATTTAGGGTCCGAATACGAGAAGTACCATATTTCAGACCCTCAATTTTGATCAATTCTACATTTGTAGTGGTGCAGATTACAGTGTATTTGCTGAGCGTGTAGAGGTGTCAATGTTAGTTTGTGTGCGTGATAGTTTTTTTTTTCTCTAAAGGCTTTGACTACTTGACAAGTGTAATAGAATGTCAGTGACAATTTATAAAGAGATTTTGTATGAAGAGAATAAATATAAATAAAAAACTAAAAATACTACAATCTGAGAAAAGGAATATTGGAAAAATATTTTTGTAATAACGCATATTATTTAAACATTTTTAAATAATGGGTAAGTACCGTGTTTTAAAAGAGGACATATATTATAATAAAAAATCAATACATAAAATGAAATGGCTGTATGGGCATAGTTCCCTTTGCCTTACCCTTCGGGAAAAACCAAATCAAAAATGAAGTTGTTGCATTTGCCGGCCTAAATAGTAGTCCAATAGTAGTCCAATAGTAGTCATTTATAATTAATTGTTTTTCCATCCAACATACAGATTTATTTATATTCTCTTTGCCGCGGACTTTTTGGTGGGACCGGGAACGGGAAGGTTGCTTTCTTCATTGAATAATCTAAATAATCAATACGAAGTATTGTTTTGTGGTTATGATCACATTAAGTTAGTCGGAAAACATTCCCGATAGTATTATTAAATCGGAATATTCAATAAACAAAGTGTACCTATCTATTTTCGCTTTGCGCCAACAAGCCGCTTACTTCGTTTGGGGTTCGGAGTAGGAGTCTGCTCCGAGGGTGGGGGCTTAGGTTTCATCATTTCATTAATCATCATCAAGAAAAAAAAACATAAGACATGGCTGTATGGGCATAGTTCCCTTTGCCTTGCCCTTTGGGAAAAAAAAAAGATAAATTTTGAAATTCTTATGTAAGTATAATAAACAAATATCACAGACATCATGACAGATCTAAAACTAACGAAAATCTTTTTTCTTTTTTCTATTTGACTTATTTATGAATTTTAATCAAGAAAACGTGATAATAAGTTCGACAGCAACCAGTTCAGGTCCCCGAAACAGCCCATTTCAGGCCGCGTATATATGGAAATACTACTTCAATACGTCCCAACCTCGTCTTTTTTTAACGTCCTCGTTAAAAAAAGACTTCCTAACCTGAACTAACTAACCTAACAATAAACACCACGCGTAAATATATGTCCAGAAATGCGCTGCAAGTTGTCTGGACCGGGCGCGAAAACAACATGGAATTCGATTAGCTGCTAATTGTCCCGCATGCTATCACCAGCTGTCACTGACATACGTATGAAGTCCCGCGGATTTTATTGGAACTAAATGACAAGTCATAATAATTATAGGCGGATACTACGACATCAGCGCCGTGCTTGCGGGACGTCCTGAAGCGCTATTACATCTTTCAAACGCGATGCGACAAAGTTTGAACCGACGCAATTTAGGAAAAATCTACCTTATTATTACTGTACTGTGATCGTTATTTGTAAAATCATACAATACATATACACAATTCTTTATACACAATATAATTATTATGACATATTGTGGACTTTTCGGTAGACCTACAAAAAAGGAACAATTCAACCATACGTTGTTTTGTTATATCTCAATGGGCTCAGGCAGCGTTTTCGCCGAAAGCTCCAAGTCGGCTATATTTGTAACGATAATTATGTTTGACATTCATCATCATTTTTGAACCATTTTATACAAAAAAAATACTTGTATAAATTATATACCCTAAAGCACGCCCATGAATCACTCTACTCATTGGTGAAAACCGTATGAAAATCCGTTCAGTAGTTTTTTAGTTAGCCGCATGTTCACTGATGCGATTAATGCCTGTTAGAATTTTACAAAATAAAAAATACGGAAATTACGGAAGGTACTTTAGTGCAAAGTACATTATTGTATAATTATAATATTATTGGTAAAAGTGATACTTTTTGAAAATTCCGTAACAAATAGACGGGTTCGCCAAATTCAATTGTAAAAAAAAATACAAAAAGTAAAAACAATCAAAACATGCACTTGGGTTTGAACCGTGAACCTTAAGAATGGCGGCGACTGCTTTACCAAATGCGCCATTTAGAAGTTAGAAGTAGACTTCAAATTATGCATCTCTTTTAATAGCTAACCTAGTTTGCATGTGTGTGTGACAGCTTCGTGTTTGTACACAAATTGAAATGACACCAACTTTTGATGTAATGTTTCAATATGATATCTTCAGTAAATACTTCAAAATTGTAGCTTAACTTAAAGATAATGTATGTAAGATTTCGCCACCTAACATTTCACTGGGTCAGAACTCAACACTAAACGAATAAATGGAAAAAAATACGAAAACTGCAGAAGTAACGCCATCTACTGACGCAGCGTTACCTAGCTGACTAAAACGCATCACCTTAAGGATGAGATGCAATAATACGCGCATCTGTGTGTGTGACGTATGTCACCATACGATTAAAGTCCAAACTATGTTCGGGGCGTGAGGTAAACCTAGCTCAGACACTGGTGGGGAGCGGAGAGTTGTAAGTGGAATTGCGTGATCTCTCCCTACCCCAACGGGAAATAGGCGTGATCAGGCGTGGTGTTGTGTATGTATGTACATTCACAAGACATCGTCATCTGTTTGTTCCAGTCGGTGTCTTCAGAGCAGGAAGCGGCGTTGGAGCGTCTGGCCGACGAGAACGGTGCGCTGCGCGCCCGGCTGCGCGGCGTGGCGCACTCGCCGCTCTCCGACAGCGAGAAGCGGCAGCTGTTGCTAGCGCCCGCGCCGCGCCGCATGCACTCCTCCGCGCCCGCCTCCATTGCGCTCGCGCATAATGTAAGGATTGGATTGTCCAAACTCATTCCGGCCAAGTAGTTAATGCCATCTGCGGCAAACCTGCAATAAGTCACGTCAAATAAAATATGAAACTCATCCCTCAGCTCTTATCTCGTTTTTATTAAACAGTGCGCTTACCTGACCTGATTGCACACTTACTTTTATATTTTGTCAGTGTCCTAACCGGCAATTGGGTAGTTTCCTCGGTCAAAGATGAATTATGAAATTCTGATTACTAAATAAAGACAAGAGCTGAAGGTGAAAAAAACGTTTTCTTTTTAACTTATTTATGAATTTTAATAAAGAAAAATGTTATAATAAATTCGAAATTTTGTCACGTTTTCTATGACGTCCCAGGTTGCATTTTCTAGTTTCGTGTTATGACGTTTAGTAAAAAGTAACTGATTTGACTTGTTGGAAACTACCCTAATTAGACTGAGAGCGTCCACACCGACCCTGAACCTTTTTTCCTTCTTTGCTTCTTGTTTCCTGTGAAAGTTTTCCCTGCTGAAGATACAACTTCCTTCGCAGGGCGAGGGTGACAGTGGCGAGGCGAGTACCCCGGAGTGGGACAAGCACTCGTCCTCTTCCCTCAGCGAGGTCTCTGTCGCCTGTCTGCAGGACCGCATCTTGCAAATGGAGGAACACCACTACAGGTAGAGGCACATACATTGTGACATCGCTTTCGATTTGAATACACCACGTGAGAATATTTTGATAGAACTATTTATACACACAAAGGAACACAGTATTACAGAATAACCTAACGGCGAGAAAAGAATATATAAAACAGATTGTATACAAAAAACAAATAATAAAAAAGATGAGACTATAAACCACAAAAAAATAAATAGTACTTACACGAAAACTTACAAAAATAAAATTAAAAGCTACGACAAAAAAGAAAAAGAAAAACTATTTTCCTATGAATGATTATGAATGATAAATGATGATGATGAATGATGAGTCTAATAAATGATTTTGATATATCTTACCCGTGCTTAAAGAGAAAATAATAAAAAATCCTCTCATCAAGGCCTCTTGGGAAGTTGGGAAGATTCTGCCTGTCACCGGGGCATTTTACCGGGGGGGTTATAGGGATATTTCACTGGATCAAAGATAAATTTATAAAATGCTAATACAAAAATAGAAACCTAATATGATAACTATTGATAATGTCACTGGGACAGTTTTTCCATTCAAATACAATAGAAAATTTTCGACTTGACGTTTAGTAAAAAAGGCTCTTCAAGGTCAACACAGGCCCGGGCGCTGCAAATGTCATCAGGCCCGCTTCACTGTTGTGCGAAATAACCTTCTCTTCCTATCTAAAGTTACCAATATGTTCGTGTAATTGACGTTACTTTTATGTTTCCAGTACAAGCGAAGAACTCCAAGCGACATTGGCAGAGTTGGCGGATTTACAGACACAGTTGGCGGACGCTCACGCGGACAACGAGCGGCTGGCTGATGAGAAGCAGGTGCTGCTGGAGTCGCTGTGCCGACAGACTGAAAAGCTCGAGGACAGCCGCACTAAGGTGGGTCATACCATAGAATAAAGAATAATACTATGTCTTTTGTTATAGTACAGCCAAGTCATCGATTTTTTTTTATGATTCACAAATTTCAAATTCTTACTGTTCTAAATTCAAAATTGGCGCCAAATATGCAAACGACAGAACTTAAAAGGCATGCCTCGTATGATTTATTTATTATAGTTACAATGTTAATAAAATATATAACACAGTCAAATTAAAAACTTACACTTAAATACGTCAAAATACACTTCTCATCAAAAAAATCGAAACACCTTGCAAGTTTACGTTTTGTCAGGATTATCAGAAAAATGTGTACATTTAGGAATAAATGTTAAATGTCGTTTAATAGTGAGTAATATGAGCTTATCAAATCTTAATGTTAATGTTCTAAATTTAAATGAATTTTTCATAGGTTTCGTATTTTGTTAAATGAGTCATTTTTATTCCGTATGGAGTATAAAGGAAATGGATAAAACAACACACGTAAATGAAAAAAAAAGCTAAAAAACGTTTATTTAATAACTTGTATTCCCTCCCCGAGCTCTAATTACTGCTTCCATACGGTTCTTCATCGATCGGATGAGAGTCACGATCACATGCTGCGGTATATTGTCCCATTCCTCTTGGATTGCATCTTGCAGCTGGCTAAGTGTTTCTGGGGCAGGATCTCTTGCTCGAATTCGTCTCTTTAATTCATCCCACAGATGTTCAATGGGATTCATGTCCGGGCTTCTTGCTGGCCATTCCATAATAGAGATATCGACTTCGTTAAGATAATCTCGTACGACGCCCGCGGTGTGAGCCCTAGCATTGTCGTGCATGAATATGAAGCCGTTGCCAATAAAATGTGCATAGGGCATCACATGAGGCTCGAGACACTCTTCGACGTACCGATGACAGTTTAGTGCAGGCAGACGTGGCCCAGACACGAAAGCAAGCTCTGTCTTACCGTCGGCGCTGATTCCTCCCCAAACCGTCCACGAACCGCCACCATAGCTGACCTTTTTTTCAATGCAGCATTGTGCATAGCGTTCTCCGTCTCTTCTGTAGACCTTGTTCCTTCCGTCGTTACCATACAGCATAATTTTACACTCATCAGAAAAGAGAACTTTGCTCCACTGAAGGTATGACCAATTTAGGTGCTCACGTGCAAAGTTAAGGCGCGCTCCTCGATGGTCTGCAGTTAATTTCGGCCCATTTGCTGGCTTATGCGGTACCAGTCCACGATCCTTCAACCTTCTTCTAATTGTAGAGTCACTTACAGCCACCCTTCGTACAACACGAAGCCGCTGCTGCAGTTGAAAAGCGTTAAGGCGTCGATTTCTTAAAGAAGTTGTTACAATAAATCGATCATCTCGCTCAGAAGTGACCCGATTCCTGCCAGATCCTGAACGGCGCGTGAACAAACCAATCTCCCGATAACGTTTATAGACTCTATGAACAGATGACAGGCTTAGATGCAGTCTTGCAGCCACAACACGCTGACTAAGGCCAGAATCCAGCAATGCCACAACTTGGGCGGCTTCTGTGGGCGAAGTATCCATACGTTTTAGAAAAAAAACCTTTTTTCAGACGTCCCAAAGTCACAGTATTGAAATAAAAAACAAAAAGTTTAAGGATAGGCGCCAATTTTTAGTTTTTAAACGCTAAATGTACTCCAACCCTAAACACACATTTGTCTCAAAACAGTGATTCATTTCGTTTATAAGATAAACAAATGAAATTCTAATTTTGAATTTAGAATTTTCGCTTATTACTGTAATGGCCAAACTGCCAGCTATACATTTATGTATTTTTTTTCATCGTATGAATTCTTTTTTGTGTTAAATTCGGACAGAAACAATGAAAACGGAAGTGTTTCGATTTTTTTGATGAGAAGTGTACACAAATATATAAAAAAAATACCATATCAGGCGTCAAAAAGCCCTCCGGAAAGCGAGCCCCGCCCGAACGTACCCATTATGCTTGCAGCGTTGCTTGTTGCGTTGCTGTTCAATTCTTACTAGGCTGAAACCAAGTCTGGCCTATTTTTACGAAATTAAAGCCGAAGCCTAGTCTCCTCCCTCCGAAGCTCGGATCACCTTGCTTTCGGACAATCTGGTGATCAGCCTGTAATTTCCTAACCAATATTGGGATCACAATTTTTTTTTGTGATTATGTTCCCACTTGGATTCGCACCCGGTACCTCCGAATTGTGAATCCAACTCGCAATCACTGGACCAGAGAGGCCGTTTATTTAAATAAATCATCATCTCCCGTTTTTCACAGGGTCCGTTTACCTAACCTGAAGATTTGACAGGTCGGGTTTTTTACAGAAGCGACTGCCTTAAACCAGCCCGATACAGGTTAGATCACATACCTCCGAAAATGCATTTCTCGGGAATGTGGGTTTCCTCACTATGTTTTCCTTCACCGCTGACCACGTTGATAATCATTTACGATCCCAACATGAATTCCAAAACAAATTCGACAATCATTGGTTTAGGTCTGTGCTGGATTTGAACCTGCAACCTTAAAGTTAAAGGCAAGCGATCTACCAACTGGTTTATTTAAATTAATATATAAGTATATTCCAGGTGGACACCCTGCAAGAGCTGCTCCTCCGCGAGGGTGTGGAGCCGGAGACGCTCATGTCGGGGGACACGGACCAGCAGTTGTTCGCCGTGCTAAAGGTACTTATAGTAAGTCCTGAACATACTCGTACGTCAGACGTAGGATCTAGGTAGATTCTGACCTTCAACATGTGTTTCCTTGATTACGTTGAAAAAAAAAAATCTTTTGCCATTTATTTGTATGGAGACGTGTAAGTGAAGAATTTTATTTTATTAACAATTTTATTAGGAACTAGATGCCTGTCATTTTCTGCGTAAATCTTATAGAATCTACTAACTACACTAATATAATAAATGTGAAAACTGAGCTAAAAAATGACGTGATTTTTTAAGTGGGGAAAATTGGAGGGATGGACAGTGACAAGGCTACTTTTTGTGACTTTCAAAATGGGCGTGGAACTTTGTATGGAGGAACCCGCAATTTTCAAGGTAGAAAACAAAAAATTTGTATGCGGACTATTTGTGACTAACAAAAAAATCGTGCATATTTTTTTTATATCTGCCTCCAACCACTTCAAGGGGTGATTTTTTTTATGGGACTTTTCGCAGTTTCAAGGTAGGAAGCTAAAAATTGGTACATTGGTACACCCCAATTTAATGCGAGCGAAGCCGCGGGCAAAAGTTAGTAAAGAATAATACCGTATATAGAAGGGACACTTTCCTCCCCGTGCAATACTACAGCTTGTTCACATCATATAAACCTCTAATAATAGGTAACAGTATCTTTGTAATATGTGTTCCCGATGCCATAGCAAATTAGGTGTTATAAATTATACTAGTCTGCCACATGTGTATATCTTTCATCAAATATTTTAGAAACATAATTAATAGTACACATTTTTTATTCACTTAAACCTTCACAGTCGTTAGTATTCTTAATCGAGATGGGTGTGACGGTACGCGGCACAAAACCTAATCATATAATATAAATTATATTACGATATCGCAGTTTATACAAAATTAAATAAAAGCGAAAACAAAATTATACTTTTTTTGTTCTGGTGTGGCGTCCTTTTACATAAAAAAAAATACTTCATCTATTTCTAAAAAAAATATAATACACAATCTTACTCTCGTTCGCATTTTAAAATAAAATATTAAATCTGTGATCCTTTAAATTCCTAAAGCTGTGAGTCCACCACAGTGAAATCGGAGCGAACCGACCATACCATGGCAACGTCTGGAGCGGATAGTGACCGCAGTATAGTGGTTTTAAAAAAGTCACATCGAAGCAATTCGTCTAAGAAAGCAATATTGCCTTTTGACATTTATTGGCATTGCGCAACTGTCGAATTGCAATATTGCTTTTGATGAATCGCTTCGATGTGGCTTTTTTCACCTCTCAGGCTCCAAACTCCGATTGCGCTCAAGTGAACGAGCAGTTCTACTCAGTACATTATCAAGTAATCGTAATATTTACTGAATAAATGTCATTTTAGCTATCACAAGAGGAGCGACGTCATCTTATATCTAAACAAGAGCAGTTGGAAGCAGACCTCGCCGAGAAGAAAGCCGCGCTCGAAGAGAAAACCAAAGAAAATGAAAACTTAGCTGAAAAAGTCAGGTATGTTGTAGTATTAACTTCAATGTATATCTTTGTCTTAAATGGACGTAAGCCGTTAAGGATTATTTGTCTCGCTCGGACTTACGCGTTTGAGGCAGCACACGATAAGAATGAGATTTTTGTATGAAGTGGTATGGCTTGGCACCAATATTGGTCTACTCATACATTTTCGAGTCATTTAACATAACACAAACAGCCTTTATACGCCCCACTGCTGGACGCAAGCCTCCCTTCTATCAACTGGACGGGATATGGAGCATACTCCACCACGCTGCTCCACTGCGGGTTGCTGGGGGTGTTTGGGCTAGTAGCCCGAGACCAACGGGTTAGGTTAGGTTAGGTTGCGTGCCTTCCGAAGCACGCAATTATCTTGCTTTTTCAAACCTGCAATGGACTCACAAAGGACTCACATAGTGAGTCTCACAAAGTGATTTCGACAATGTCTGCATCGGGAATTGAATCGAACTCGGACCTGAGCCCAACGCTCTAACCACGAAGGCTGTTTCAAGTCTATACTAAATACAAATTGTGGCAGAACGTTGGAGAGTACGTTGGAGCGGGCCGAAGCAGAGAAGATGCAATGGGAGGCGGAGGCGGGCGCGGCGCGGGAACTGGCCGCCGCCCGGCAGCATCAGCTCACCACGCTCAGCGACCTGCTGGACGCTGCTAAGGCTAAGGTTGGTGAATATTTCAGATCTCTTCATATTGACAAGACAAAATTGTTTTTATTTGGTTTTCTCTTCGCGGGTTCGAAGACAAACAGGCAGTCGCTTCTGTAAAAAATCAGACCTATCAAATCTTCAGGTTAGGTAAGTGGACCCCGTGAAAACGCGATGACGCTATGGAGATGATGATGATTATTTATTCTGCTTCTGATATAAGATTCGATCTACCGCTTCGTGTTAGTCAGTTATTGGCTGTAAAAATCATTAATCTAGAGTGTGCGTTACAACCTATACATCTCACTGCAGGGTACAGCCTTCTCCTTAATTAACCGGAGGGGGTATGGAGCATATTACACCGCGCTGCTTCACTGTGGGTCGGTAGAGGCGTTTGGGCCAGTAAAGATCATCACTTTTGTCACAATTCTGTCGACTCGAGGGTGCGTCCACTCCGATGCGAGCTAAAGTCTTCTTCTATTCTCTTACCCGGTTTTGACTAGCAGCTGATTTGGTAAGAAGTCCTGGGGTCTAAAAACGGCACTTTGAAGCAATTGTTGGCATTGTACATTTACTATATGCTCAAATGTCAAATCGCAGCTTATTTGAATGAATCGCAAATTAGCGTGGGCTTTTTATTCCTGGTCCCTCTAGTCCCGACCCCCGAACGTTTGTCGGCGCGCCCATTGTACAGTTGTATCGGTGTTCGTTAGTAAGTCAGTATGTGTGTGCGTGCAATGTGCAGCTGGCGGAGCGCGCGGGCGCGGCGGAGGGCGCGGCGGAGGCGGAGGCGGCGCTGGCGGCGGCGCGGCGCGACGGCGACACGCACGCGGCGCGCGCGCACGCGCTGGCCGAGCGGCTGGCGCATGCGCAGCGCCAGCTGGACCGCGCGCACGCCGACGCCAGGAAGCTGCACGACGACGCGCTCGTGAGCACTTGCGGCTGATACACTATATTCAATTCACCTGTTTATCATTCTGAACACGTTGCTCAGGCTTGCCTCTCAAAAGAGTAGCCCCAGTTCGAACCCCGGTATCAGAGTTGCACAAATGTGTTATGAATTTACCTTAAGTGCAGTTTCCAAGTGATCCGTCAGGATTCGATGCAATTTTGGCAAAAAACCAGTGTTCACGGGATCTAAAATGATCACAATGTTGCAATTCATCTAAAAAAGCTATATTGCAATTAGTAATTTTCGCATATAATGGGAAGTGCGCAATGTCAATAAACATCAAATAGCAATATTGCTTTTTTAGATGAATAACATTTACCCTAATATTCAACATTCGCTTCCTCCAGGTGTCCCGCAACAACGCGAAGTCAACGATCTCTGAACTGGAGTTCCAGCTGGAGCAGCTGCGGCAGGAGAAGGCGGCACTGCAGGCCGAGCTCAAGACGCTGCAGGACAACGTGACCGAGTCCCAGATGCAGGTACATAGAATAGAATAGAATAGAATAACTTTATTCCCAAAACAGTGCAGTACAATAGTAGAGAAGATAAAGATAAGTATACAAATCAAAAATACACTGCCAGGGAAAAGGGACTACACATACACAGTACACACTCACTCATACTCACACACACACAAACACACACTTTTACATTTTTATAGTTGTGTTTTTAAACCGTTACTAATACATATCATTAGAGTAATTTACTTTTATTATTACTTTTCTTTTTATGTATATCGTTATTTTCTCTAAAACTTTCGAGTTCGATTTAATTAAGGACTTTTCGCTTTGAATGTTTACCAACTCAAAATGTAATATGCTGGATTCCCCTTCCGATCAACGAGTGGTCTCTGCAAATTGGGTTTATAGGTTGGTAGTTGTGCTTTAAAGTCGTAAGACTCTTTTAAAATCCGAATCCCACTGTTTAACGATTGTGTCTGGAAATGTCAGTTGAAAGAAGTTAAAGTATGCCTCTAACTATGTTTCTAAAAAGTGTAAATATCTCAGGTGCAGGTAGCGTCCGAAGAGAAGTTGTCGCTGATGACGCGCGCGGGCGAGGCGCTGGCGCACGCGGCCGACCTGGAGCGGCAGCTGCAGGACGCGCGTGCACGGAACACGCAGCTGCAGCGCGACCGCGAGAGAGACGTAAGTTGGACTACATTACATGGAAATTAATCTACCTAACTGTTTAACTATTGTGCCTGACTGCGAGTGCTATACCGCGCCTTGAGTGGCGACAAACTTGGGAAGTAAAGTGAAAGCTACTACTAGGGTTGATAAGGTTGGTAATTCACCTCAAAAACCCACACGATAGAAAAAGAAACATTGATGTCACATAATCTAAAACCCCAAAACTTCAACAGGAGGCAGAATGGAAACAGTTCCAAAGCGACCTTCTAATGACGGTCCGCGTCGCCAACGACTTTAAAACCGAAGCCCAAAGAGAACTAGAACGACTCGTGTCCGAGAACAAGATGTCCAGGGACAGGATACGACTGTTGGAGGACCAGATACACTCCATGAAAGGTAAGAGGCATGCCAGGATGCATGGGGTGATGTAGAATGATGTATATAGATGGAGTGTGAATTGAAGAGTTGAAGCAACTGGTCTGAGTGGACAAGGGAATCATGGTTTTAGTGGAATTTTAGCATGAAGATTTATTGTAGAAGTTGAGTTCAGCATGGATGTTGAGCGGTGACGTGTCCTGCAAAAGCGTAGTGGCAAGTAAAGGTCTATTTGGGAGTCTATTGAATCGCGGGTCATATAGGTGGAGTGTTGACTGATATTTGATACCGAACTAATCCAGCCACTTCCACCTTCAATATTCATACTTGTACCTATCTATACTGCCATTGAAATACACGTAACAAATAATAAATCTCAAAATTGAAGTAATACCAGGATTACTTTGTCCACTTGTAGCTGTATTGGAATAAATATCAGGAATGCAATAAATATCTTATCTTATTGACACTTTTCTTTGACTAGTATTTGAAAGATTATATTAAAATCCAAAAAAGAGTTAATTTATTCAAAAAGTTTTTTGGCTTTTAGTAAAACCTCAAAGGATTAATCTATAGGTGTAAGTAATAATTTGAAAACTGATTGCATGATATAGGTATTAAATTTAAAGATAAAAAACTGTCTTTTGCAGAATTAACTGGCGTTGCCATGCACTAATTCTGTGTTTCTAGAGCCTTCATTAACCAAAATAAGTTGTTTTATTTTATATATGACTTGTAAATTATAAAATAAATACTGAGACTGTTAAAGTACTAAAAGCGATAGAGTTTTAACAGTATGAAGGCTCTGAAGCTTGCAATAATGTAACCGTACATCATAAAACTAACTTAAAATCGTGAATATTTGTTAATTCAACATGTCTAATCCCATTTTGTACCGACACAGGTGTTAACAAGTCAGGATCAGTGGATAGCGTTCATAACTATTCCGACGATGAGAAACGACTCTCTAAAGATTCCGATTCGTTGGACTCGCAAGGGGAAAATTCAAAGGATATCTTCAAAAGTATATGCACTCGGTATTTGTCTAGGGTACACAGTGTTTCCGATCCGCCGACCAAAGAATCTATTGTAGATCAAGCTTTCTACAGACTCAATAGTGTACCAGAACCAAAGAATGATATAGATACCATTCTTCCGGACTTTAAGATTCAAATTGAAAATGTGACGATGGATGAAACGAATGACGATGAAAGCCATGTCACTTCTTCAGACAACTCCGATGATTTCAACAGCAGAATACTGGCGGAAGCAATTTTACCACCCTTTGACAAAGACTTTAAACGGCAAGATGCTCTTGATCTCCCTAAAATAAATAGACAAGATGCTTTAGAAGTCAATTCCTCTATTGAAGATGAGAAATTAATAGAAAAAATCTTGGATGTGGTTCGAGAAGAAGACCCAACAGAAATAAAAGAACCAAGCATTACAAGTGAGGATATAAAGATCATTGACCCAAATACAGACATTGTTAAATTAGTTTCGAAATCTGAATCCTACAGTTCAAATAAACCAAGAGATAAAACTATATTCAGTAGAAGTCTTTCTGGTATGTATAACGGTAAACCTAAATCGTTTAGTGCCGATAACTTACATAAAACAGATGGATTCAAAGATGCTTTAAAAGAGGCTACTAGCATAGAGTTCCTGCACGATAATTATAGTGAAATGTCTTTATTCACTGAAGGCTCTGACAGCGTTTTCTTATCTCCTATTGAGAAAAATAGAGATTTTAAGAAATTTGATAAAGAACATGTTATTATGCCAATAAATACTGAAGGAGCTCTTATACATTCATCAACATTACTTAACAATTTTATTAGAACTAAGGAACATAAGGAAGAAGAAGATCTTATTAAATTGCCCATTGTCAAGGCAGAATCTATACTTCCAGTACCATATCCTGATGAAAAAAAGAACATTGCCAAACCAGATATTTTTATTGAGGTTGTTAATGATAAAACTCTAGATGAAGTAGAACAAGATTTGAAAAAAGCTAACGAAGATATAAAATCTAGTTTTAAATCAGCTTTGGGCAGGATCATAGGGAATAATAAAGGTCGTAGGTCATCCTCACCAGTAATAAGGCTGTTCAAAGATACCGATTCGTGTAATAAAAGTAATAAATCTGATAGAAGTTCGGAATCGTCAGATAGTGATTGGTCTATATTTGGGAGCCGAAGGGATAGTGAAGTAAAATCTGTAGTTCAAAAGCGGAGGTTTAGTGACATGAAACCACTTGTTGACAATCGGCAGAAATCTTCCACTTCTCAGAAACGCCATTCCGATTCATCCATTAGTGGACAACGATTAATTGATAACCATAGGTCACCCTCCACAAGTATCAATGAAGAGGCAGAGCCTATTACATCTGAATCGATTAGTGAAGTCGTGCAAAATATTTTTAAAAATATGGAAAAGATCAATGAAAGCACCATAAAAGCTAGATTAGGATCACAGGAGTTGGCTATCGCAGAAAACGTCAACGACAAAGATGATTCCCCAAAACTTGTGGATCATAATGTTCCATTAGTAGTTTTAGATAAAGTGGAAGTAAATAAGACACAAACTCCTCAAAAGAATAAGACTTCATCTGATGAAATTGAAACAAATTCAATTCCGAAAATTATCGAAGAAATTAAAGCGGAAAAGGAAAATCCAGTTCAATTCGTAAATACAGCTAATGGAAAAGTAACTACTGAGAATGAAACTAAACTTTCTAAAACTATTACAAATCCTGAACCTCACCTAGACAACAATGTGTGTTATCATTTAAAAATAAATACAGTTAACGACCTTGTGTGCCAAGATCTGCCAAAAGAAGTAGCTAAAACAGCACACGATGAAGTTGATACCAAAACTGTTGAAAAGAGGCTTAAAACATTCCTTCCCATTAAAATAATACACGGGAATTACGTGAATAACAGTGGTGATCGTACGCCATCGCCAATTATAATTAGTCCAGTTCTAATACAACCTATATTTTTTACGCCCAATGCAAGTGCAAAGCATCCAGGTGCAATTGAGCCCAGAAAAGACAACAAAACCACTGTTTATTATGATGACATAGATCAAGTCTCTTCTGAAAATAAAAATTCTACCGTTGTAACTGATACGCCAAAACCCGGCGAAATACCGAAAAGAAAAGGTATTTATCAAAGAAACACCAAAGCAAAGAACTTACCTTTCCTATCCTGGAAGACTTTTGGATCTAACGACAGTCTACCCGAGTCTAAAACTCCTTCGCCGAACATAATTACAACCAAACCTGCTGACATGATTAAACCAAAAGTAGTGAAATTGTCCAAGACTCCAGAATTCCTCATCGATAATCAGTATTATCAACCTATGAAAAACGTTCCTTTTGTAATTAACGCGTCGCCAACATCTTTCACTAAACCAGAAATTCTTGAAGTAAAACCAAAGGAAGTCCAACCTTTATCTGCTCCTGTTACGACCACTAATCCCTTCCATTCTTTAGAATCTAGGCGATATTCTGAAGAGAATTACTATGAAGAAATAGGTGAACCGACATTCCCTTACCAAACTGGCAAAAATGTAGCTGATGATGATAAAATCTCCACTCAAAACAAAGTCCAAGATGACTTTGCGGTAATCACTAGAGAAGAGTTGCTCAAAGTGCCGCGAAAACCAAAACGACCGAAGAAAGAGGAAAAGGCAGAGAAAGCTAAAATCCCTACAATAGTTACAGAGGACACTGATGATATTGTTAAGGAGATGGCTGGCATCACCAAGTCTGTCATATCTTTATCTCGATCTCCCAGTGCGACAGATTCCAGTAAGAAGGGTGGTGGTACAATTACCGATATAGTCCAGAACCTGGAACGAATGTCACCACGTATAGACGTAAAAACTGCGGAGCTGCGGAAATTTTCGTTGCAAGGTCAAGGGCACAAGGGGCCTCAGATTGAGACGAACACTGGATCGTTGCCGCGGCCCCCCAAGCCGTATTGGAAGACGTTGGATCACAAAAGACTGTCGCACCCTATAAGATCATTGAACGACCCTCCGCCGCAGCGCCCGCTACGTAAGTTGGACCGGAACCGTGTGACGTGAATAACTATGTTGAGTGTAAGATGGTCCATAATCGTGTTGTTTGATTTGACTGTTCTCATTCGGTGGAGGTAGACGGTGGTGGTCCTTAAGGAATGCTTTCTGGTTGTCAGGATGTAGTGTTAATGTAGCTTTGAACCTGTAGGTGAATTGGAAGCTATGTTACGCAGCGCACAGCTTTGTGTATTGAGCATCACTGCTTACTTTGTGTGGTTTGGATTAGGACATACTATTATAGAATTCCTGATAGATTTATGTGTTCCTGATTAAAATCACTCCCTCAACTTTAAAGGTTATACGGCAGTTGTACTTGTTTTATGTTGATTGAATCAAATGAAAATATAGGTCTGAACACGTTGAGCAGACTTACATAAGCCTGAAGATTCGATCAACCTAAATATTATAATCTTAAGAAGTTTTTTATATCCATTTCAACCTTTACATAATATACCAACATGGTATCTCAGTATTTAGTTATTGTGTGCTGATTTACAACTGCTCAGAATAAATAAGCCAATATCCATTAATTCAAAATGTACAAGATTGTCTACGAAATTGACAAAGGTATCCATATGCCTTGTTTTTATTCGTGAGTTGAAAAAGTTGTTGGTATTGTTCTAAATTTAATTAAATATAAAAAAAAATACCATAACCTCCATTCATTCCGGGGTCCGCTTTGCTAGATCCTGTTCTGTGTATTATCTCCGCCGAGATATAGATTATGTATTAAACAATATTCTACCATGCAGCGATACCACCACGAAATGAGGAACCGCCAGCGCCGCCGCCTTTACTGTCCAGCGCTTCTCTCCAAGATATTATGGCGACAGCAGCTTCTAGACGAACCAAAGGTAAACTATATCTGTTACTACTGACAGGATTGCTACTGTCTATAGTTACTTGTGTATAACTTTATACACACATACGTTGTGCGTCTATTCGAGTGAAATCGGAGGGTACGGAGATTTGATTATTAACCATTATTTCATAAACAAATTACACAGAAATATAACAGAAACAAAGATGATTTTTGTTTTTTAGCACTTACCCGCGCTTAGGGAATTTCATAAAGAGAAAATTTTAATCGATTTTTTTCTGACTCTGACGGGACATGAGCTCGCAGCTCTTGTCAAGCCGGGACGAGCGTGTTAACCATTACACCACCAGGTCCTCCTGTCCATGCGAAATTCTTTCGATCTATGTGTCGTCATTAAGCCGACGCAGGCCCCATCTATTTAAAATATTAACACGCTCGTCCTGGCATGACAAAAGCTGCGGCTTCAAGAACCGTCCGAGTCAGAAAAAAAAATCGATGTAAATTTTCTCTTTGTGTACAAAGGCGAGCTAAACTCAACAGTTCAGTTTCAAGACTTCCAGCAAATCTCGAGAAAAGAAAAGAATATTTACAAAATAAGACAGCAGGTAACAAAAGTGCACAACACAAGTAAATAGTGTTAATAAAGTAAATATTAAATAAATAACAATATAATCCATAGAGATTCAGGGAAGGAGTTCAACTCTGTGGAACATAGTTCAAGATCGGTAAATTTGGATAGGACATGACAATTTGTTGCAATTCGTAAATGCCGACGGTAGTCGTGTGTGATTCAGTTCTACTAGACACACAAGTAGTGGCTTAACAATGTATATGTGAACAGGTGTTAGCCGCCAGGACTCCCGGCTGTCGGTGAAGTCGTTAATTGAGAGTATCGAGAACGCCGCCAAGGCCGCCAAGCAATCCCCCGCCACCACACCCGTTGGAGAATGGCCGCAGGTACGCATTCTTATAACCAAAACTAACATAAACACCCTATATACGTTCAACTGCTGGACACAGGCCTCCCCTCAATCAACCGGAGGGGGTATGGAGCATACTCCACCACGCTGCTCTACTGTGGGTTGGTGGAGGTGTTTTTATAGCCTAACGCTCTAACCACTAAACCACGACCAAAAGTAATCGTTATAATTTAAAAAAAATAACAAAGAAAGTGTTCGAGCTGATAATAGTGCTGATTCAGGCAACCACCAACTTAATTTTAACTATTTTGACAGGATTAAAACTAGCTCTTTCCTTTTCTTGTGCTTTTTGTAAGTGAAGGACGACACTAATTTAAGATTTCTGAAACTAGAATAGGCACCATTGTGTTCCTCAAGGGTTCTCCAGAGGATAATTGAAGGTTTCTAGAGATCAACTGACACAGTTGTTTTGTTACCAATTTATAGCTTCGCTCGCCCGTTCAACCTAATCAATGTTTGTACAGAACAAAGCAAAGATCCCTCATAAACAACAAACCCTCAGGTACAAACAACAGTGGGAGTTACAACAGCCCCACCACCCATCAAGAACGGCCTGTCAGACCCCGCGCCTGCCACCAACGGGATCTCTAACAACAACTTTTCCAAGCCCCCCGCCGCCAGAAACAACAGACCGTCGCCCATCGCTGCAGGTCAGTCTTCAGGTTATGGTTGACGTTTGCGAACTAGGGTGACCTTCCACTGAAACGGAGGCCAGCGGAGATGTGCAATCCATCAATCACGGCGACGAAGCAACGACGGAGTGTATTCTTTCTCGTTCTCTCTCGCGCTGTGATTGGTCGATCGCGCACGTCTCCGCTCCGCTCAGCTCCGATTCAGTCTTTTTGATTCGCAGGAGTCTGAACCAAGTATTTAACAATGCATGTTGACTACGTAATAGAAATGTTTATTTTATTGTTCCTATCCATTCAATGTGATAAGTAATTAATTATTTCTATCGTGATTGGCATTTAAAAAGTAACACATCCAAAAATATCTCCGCTGCAAAGTATCTTTAAGGATTTCGAGCATTTAAAATGCGAAAAATGTTGTCAGTAAATAACATCCATAAATTGTATTTATTTTCAACCTGTTTTATAACAACTATATTCATAATATTATGCAGTTGAGTGCTTCATAATCGTTGCTGTACCCTTAAATATATAACCCGACATACCTAAGTTTCCTATTAAATAACCTAAGTATAAACACAGCATGTCGCTTATTTTCTTACAGCATGGCGGAATGAGAGAGGCGCCTAGATTCTTGCCAATTTCTAACTTGTGTTGTTATGTGTGCCATTAACTTATTGACTTATTATAAGCATGCCTGTTTGCCCTAATTTTTCCTTTTATTTATTATTTTTACCTGCAAATAATTAACAGAAATTAATAAATAAAACGGCGTGAAAATAGTTTTTTTTTTTTCAGTTAAAGAAGTACAGACAATTTAGATCAATATATCAATACTTAAAAAAAAAAGTTATTATTTTAAAAAGCATTTAAAGTTTTAAAAACTTTCCAATCATAAATTGATCTCAACTTTAAATAGTCTTGAATTGTCTGTTCTTTTTCCAAATCATTCTTGGTTCTATTCACCCTTAACTGGATCCGATAAAAAAATAAATACACTATGATCATTTGCATCTTTCCTTTCGTCGTTACTGGTCTGGTACATAGATTTAAAAGCTTGGTTTTTATACAAATATTCAATTAAAGCTGCGTGTCCACGTGAGTAGAATCGGTGCGGCTATACTATACAACTCCTTTGCTATCATAACTTATAGTAATAGGCTAGTTTCCAACTAGTCCAATCAGTTACTTTTTACTAAATGTCAAAACACAAAATGACTATGGAATTTCTATGAAAAACCACACTGTGACGTCATAGAAACACGTAATAAAATGTCGGGACTTATTGTAACGTTTTTCTTGATTAAAATTCATAAATAAGTTAAATAGAAAAAAGAAAATGTTTTTCGTCAGTTTTAGATCTGTCTTTGTTTAGTAATCAGAATTTCGCAATTTATCTTTGACCTACGATACTATCCAATTCCGTCGCTCCGTACGGTGTATTCGCTCCGGGCCCTTACTTTTGAATCGCCCACCTTCAACTCGCATGCGAAAATATATACCTGTCTCATCTTGCAAATGACAAGTTCCGATGTGCTACGTGAAATGGGTATATATTTCGTCCGATGTCATGTGGACGCGCAGCTTTCGGGTCCAAAATGCTTACTTGGTGAATCTAAAACATGCTGCGGCGTTTGAGACGGGTTGTGGTTTTAGTGGTAGCGCTACCATTCTACGAAGCTAGAATTGGCTGCGTTTCATCATTCTAAGTGTTTAACACGGACATTTTCGTTGGAAACGACTCTGTTCGCTCATTTTATTCTGCGCACGGGTTTATGCCAGTTATGACATTGTTTTATATGACCGAATTTGAGGGCAGTCCTTCCGGCCAAGCGGCAAATAAACAATAACTCACGTCCTGAAAAAAGCCGTCCTGTCTATTTTTTTATAAATAAACTTCAACCTAAGTTGTACTTATTTAAATCTGTATTGAAACCAGTCTTTTTAATGTTGATGTATAAAAATAACGTCATTCGCCGTCTATTATGATAAATTGTATAAAACTTAAACTTGATATAATCACCCTATAACATAGTCCTCCCCTTTATTAACCGGTGTAAGGAGCATTACATATTAGCGTTTAATAACAATCCTACAATAGAAAATCCATAAGCTCACTACTACGATATATGCCAATTGGGGTAGACAAAAGTACCATCGCAAGATGAACTAAGCCCCCACCCATACCTCACCGAGATATACCAACAAAAATCCACATATTCGAATTCCCAACTTCCCTTTTAACTGGCATAAACCCGCGCGCTACTTGCGCTTGCGTTGACGTGTCTAACTGGGGGCATCGACCAGAGAGCGGGCCGGGCAACATCCCCGACGAGCAGCGCGCGTTCGCCAGCCTGCAGCAGAAAGCCATCGAGACCTTCGTGCGCAGGAACAGCCACACAGACATCAGTGAGTCAATTGATTACCTCCGTTTCACACCATCATCTCCCTAGCATTATCCCATTTTTCACAGGGTCCTCTTATCTAACCTGAAGATTTGACAGGTCCGGTTTTTTACAGAAGCGACTACCTGTCTGACCTTCCAAACCGCGAAGGGAAAACCTCCCTTTCACACCATTTACTATTTTCAAACAAACGAAGAAGATTGTAACCTGCAGTTTGTTATTTCTTGAAAGTTTTCCACTGACTTTTTACCAAACATTCACATTAAATGGGCGTCTTCTTCTATCCTGTGGGTTGTGAGGTGGACGACCTCATCATCCCTGGTGTCAGTTATTGATGAGCCGCCAAAAGCATATGTGTTGCCACGGATATATTTTTGCTTTGCCATGTAGATCCTAGTGACCATAATTATTTACGGGTCTTGTACTCAGAATAATAACAGATCTTGGAATGAAACAGATCCTAGCGCTCAATATCTATGTTTTAAAACGTAACGAGGGCCTTTCCAGACTACCTTCCTCAAAGACATATGCCTCTTTATTTTTGTTTTTGGGTATAAATGATGACCCTTTTTATTACACCCAGGCACAATTACATCTTCCACTCATTATTATTCTGATCAAAATAAAGACATGTTTCTCTTTATTATATAGGTAGCAACATAATGTGTTCCAAATATCAAGCAACAATTATTTTTATATAATAATATGCTTCTGCCATTACATTGTATTTTGGAATAATTATGTACCCGAGTAATGAGAAAATAGGTGATTATCACGTTAAAGCTGTACAACGCCATCTATATTGTTAATGGTGAATGTAGCCTGGAAAGGCCCTCCTTAAAGTAACTTAAGTAACGAAGTTAGTTATTATTGCTTGTTGTAGTTTTGAGGCAACTCGATTCCCAGTTTACATAGGTAACTTTATTATAAGCCTTTACTTATCAATTTAGTAATACTAATACTCATAATTTCTCCAGGTGAAAGGAAGGACCCTCTAAACGCGCTGCAGGTGAAGAACGGCGGCTCCAAACGCAACGCGCTGCTCAAGTGGTGCCAGCAGAAGACTCTGGGATACAGCAACATTGACATTACTAATTTCAGGTATGTGAACAAAAACTTCGGCTTCCCGACAATCTGGCAGCGAGATCGACATTTTCCTTTCTCCACATCTATATGTGGACCTTCTGTCTATGTTGTTATAGATAGCTATACGTAAGGTAGAAGAGAAGGTAAGTAAGTAAATTTTGTTATTTTCTCTTGACCATGACTTTCTGGAGGTGGAGGCCTGAAGTCCTAAAACACAGAGTATCCTAGTTTAGGCTCCAGCCTCTACAAATATTACCATGTATTTTTGTAGAAGTAATAAAGATTTTACTTACTTTTACTTACTTACTTAGAAGATAAGGTGATCCAAAGTAGCGCACTAAAACCATAACCCCTGTTGGGATTTCATTGCATAATATAATGATTTCATTATTTGGTTTTCCCTTCACGGGAATGGTCAGACAGGCAGTCGCGACTGTAAAAAACAGGGACCTGTCAAATCTTCAAGTTAACCCAGCGGACTCTGCAAAAAAAGGGATGACGCTAGGAAGGTGATGATGACTTATTGAACCTGTATACCTAATATGCATGTATTTTTTAACAACATTCGCATCCCTTTCAGCTCATCATGGAACGACGGCATGGCCCTGTGCGCCCTGCTACACTCGTACCTCGGCGACAGTCGCGTGCACTACGCGTCGCTGTCGCCGCACGACAAGCGGACCAACTTCTCCGTCGCCTTCGCCGCTGCCGAGTCTGTTGGCATACCTACTACACTGGTTAGTATTATACTTTGCATATAAATCACTCTAATACATTGCCTTATGTTTGAATTTTCCGCGCGAAATTAATAACTATCGTGTTTTTGACAATAATGTCCTAGCATCTGTATTTTCGTTTCTAAACGAAAAGTCACATCAAAAACAATGTCGGAAAATTTAACAATTTTCCTACTATATTCAAATAAAGTAGATTTATTTTCCGAAATAAATCATATATAACTCCCATATTAGGAAAACCGCAATCAAAACTAAAGTAAGTGTATTTATTTTTCTCTCATCCGGCACAAAAATTAAGACAAAAAGGCCTGAGGGTGAGAACCTTAATTGAGATTCGCGCCCAACTGGACACCCTCAAGCCCTTTTTGCACAGCTAAAGTAGAAAATGTCTGTATTTCCCGATTATGCTCATAAAGTTGTATTTCCTTCCAGAATATTCAAGATATGATCCAACAAGAGAGGCCGGACTGGCAGCAGGTGATGGCATACGTCACCAGCATCTACAAACACTTCGAGACGTAAACAATTACACTTTATTAAAATCCCCTCGCATATTTTAGGGGACACATGAAAACGCGGTCGCGGCGCGGCATTTGTCGCTGTGAATGAATTCGCGCGATTCCATACTAACTGGAAGAGTTCGATTTTCCCGCTATACGGTAACTCCGCCCCGCACCAATTTCTATCGGCCGCCGGCCTCTTCCTCTGGGTCTTACTTTAGTCTTAAATGGCAGTAAGACGCTAAGGAGTAAAGGGAGCATATATACAGTCCGTCTCGCTCGCACTAATTAGGCGGCTGACGATAAGAATGAAATTTTTGTACGGATAGTCCGCGGCGTATCGCATTCGCACTCATGATTTAGAAGCGACTGTATATCACGCCTTATATGGCCGCGACAGCGATTGACGACATTGATATGAAATCTTCCAAATTTCTTCCTATATTTATAAATATATTGAGACTTGAATATCTTATTCCAAAAAGATAATTAGACAACATTATTCGTTCTTTAAGTTTCTAGAGCCGACCTTATGCGAATCACAAACTTCTAACTTTATTAAACATCCATTTGAAATTTGAAAAGATATTCAATGCCGAACTAAACATGATTATTTAAAACCTTTATTAAAACGTTGTATTGAGGTACATGTTGTCTAGTTATCTATAAATATTTTGCTATTTAGCTATACTTACTGAAAATTACGACTAAAATATTCTTCATACCTATGACATAAGAAAGTTCAATTATTTGTGTGATTTTCTATTGCTTTCTGACTTGCAAGATTGTAAGACAAGGGGGGGTTAAAATGGCCACATCGAAGTAATTCATCTAAAAAAAGCAATAGTGAAATTTAACATTCTTCTTATCGTGTCGATGGCAAACTTGGCAACAAGTATGGCGCTATCTGCAGCGCTCATAAGATCCCCTGCGTGAATTTGACATTTGCTCATATAAAAGTGCGCAATGCAAACAATTGCTTCGATGTGGCCATTTTAACCCCCAAGTTATCAATTGATTATTACAATTAAGGAGGCTACTATGTTCATCTTATCGTTATAAGAATAATATAATATAAATTAATTGTCCATCTCAATACACTGCAAGTCAGAAAACGATACAATTTTCACTGTGTAATCACAATAGGTTGTAACTAACATTCCTATAAGTATTTAAATATAGTGTGGTAGCTTGACGCTAGTGTGATATTTTTGGACATTATAGCCATTTGCGGTTGCCTTCGTTTGGCCTATTTAGGTAAGGTATTGGTGCTGATTCCTGTGCACACAATCTAATTTTAAGTTATAAGTACCTGTCATTTTCTTATCCGCTGAAAAGAAAAGAGGCAGGTAATCGACAGGCATAAAATCTATGGAACACATGTCAATTTTAGGCAGAAAGTTAAAAGACGCTTCCAAAATTTTATACTGGCCAATAACTCGACAAAATTGAGTTGACAGCACACGTCAAACGGGTTGTATATGAGCGAGATGCCTATTTTACACGCCCGGGTATTTTATTCATTCATTTTAAAATTAACAGTTTCCAATCAACCGTCCCTTTCCTTTCCGGCGGATAAGAAAATGACAGGTATAACTTAAAATAAAATTAGGATGTGTTTGCAGGAATCTGGGCCATAGTAAAGCTGAGCGTCCACTTGGGTGGGATCGGAGCTGACGGAGCGTTAGGATATTTGTTTTACGTGTCTTATAGGTTTGCCTCGGATGGTATGACCTACTTGGCCGGACAAACGGGAGCGCTGATGGCTCTCATCCGGTATTTGTTCTGTGTAGAATTACGCTTTATCGGCGTACGCGGACGTTGCTATGACAACTCACAGCAGTTCGTGAATGCTTACGCTCCGGGCTCTCCGATTTCAATCAAGTGGACGCCTTACTCAAACCGTCTTTCCATAAGCAAAGACTGAATACTGCTAGGTTGTTTGTAGGTACAACATCATGATTAGGGGTTCTGTCTTCAATAATAGGCAGTGGTTGTGAAACCAGGTGATAAAAGTCAAATACATATATGAACTCACGCTCGTAATCCCAAATAGGGTGGGCAGACCCACATTTAATCAAAGATAACTTGCAGCTACTGTTGATATATTTTTGATTGCGTAAAAGAAAAAAAATGGTGACAAATATTTCTGTTCTCTTGCTAATAAATACATATTTTTTTGGGATTTTCAAGGCAACAGTGTGGCTATTTGAGGTTGTCTGATGCACCTTAGACCCCGTCACTGCTTAACACCAAGTTGGATCGGGGTCAAAAGCACTCAAATCTTTTATTAAAAAAATACAAAAAAAGACATGACTTCTGTGTATGAAAAAGCTACAAAATTCGTAGTTATTAACAGTGTGGCATACCTACTCCACCGCGGTGCTCCAAAGTCCGTTGGTGGAGAAACTTCCAGAGATAAAGGTCGTCAGTTAACAAAACCTCTGCCTATATTACAGACAAGAATATTCTCATTATAGAAATAAGCTAGATAAGTAAGGAATGCCTTAACGGATTGGACCGCGTGTCGAATGCTTGCAACCTTAGGTAGAGTATTTTCTTACGTAATTATATCAAGTAAGCACGTCGTAATATTTATGTGTAACCTGTGAACGTTTTTGTGTAAGATCTGAAAAGTTTTGCTTCTGTACGGTGTCTCAAGAAGAATTGTGATTGTTGTTAACTATACCTCGCCATAGACAAGCTGGTTTCGATCCAGGTAAAAAAATGTGGTCTGGATTAAAAATAATTGAAAAAAATCGAGATTTTCCTGAAGAAAATAACATCGAATACGATGTGTATGGTTTTTTTAAAGTGACTCACACATTTTTGGGACACCATACATTACGATATGCCTGAGAATTATTTAAGTCTGACTGTGTTATAGAATTATGTCTTCATGTGTACTGGAATACCATTTTAATCGCATTTACAATAATATTTATCATGTATTCAATTTTTTAATCTAAAATGTTTAACTTCAGTTTGAATTAAACTGTCGTTTTTATAAATTTTTTGAGCCGAGTTTGGCGAGTTAGCAGCTAATAAGAAAATCTCAAATTATCCTAATAAAAAAGTGAAGGAGTCATTATACAACAAAGTGTTACACGCATTTAAATTGACCATTTTGAGCTAGTTTTGGAACTGAGAAACTAAACTTGGAAGAATCGGAAACATTTCGTAACTTTTTAAAAAAATGGGCGGCATTACACTATGTTGCATCCGCTTTATATGTGTATTGCTTAATATAATGTTAAATACACAATTCTCTTCTATTAAAGATAATACAATTGTAATCAATCAAATGCAAGGCTAGTCATTTGTTACATTTCAAGTGATAGTTAAAATAAATGTAATTTAAATTTTAAATACATTTTTCTTCAGGGCTGTACCTACATAAAGAGCATGCAAGTTATGGAATTAAATGTTGACTTCTTCGCGTGGCATGGGGTTTTATCTTTCTACAATGAAATGGTTTTGCATAAACAGCTAAAATTACATACATTTACCTATTCTTCATAATTTGGGGGGTATGCATGGAATATACTCCACCTTGTTGCTCCATTGGGGCTTGGTGGACAACTCTTATTTTACGAAGTTTGATTGCCTGTTATTAAATACTTATAATAATGATTTATTTCTAAAATGATTATAGGATTATTTGGATCTTAATTAATAGAATGTTTTGTGAGAAAAATGCCTTAGAAATGATACGATTTCGTGATTTTGAATGATTAATTTACATAATTATAATGTTCCCTATGTTTCGGACTATGGTTGTTAGTTATACCTAGATTTATTATTTAGTTATTACGCATTTTGAGAGAGGATTGTATTTTTGTAAATATAGCTTAAAATAAAGTTCCTGATTTATTATATAGTCTTTCATTGAATGTGAAAACTCCATCTAGCCCTTTACCAAAGTCCGGACTCTCCTTACGAAGATCGAATTACCGTGTGCCGGCTAAACGCGTAAGTGCGAGTGAGACAGACAGACTCATTGCCAGCTTGCGGCCCTTTAGACTAAAGCGCACCCCGGACACTTCATACAAACAACCTCGTTTTACACAGACACCACACATTGACGTTATCGTACTCGCGCATCTGTGTGTGTGACGTCTGACGCGATACGATTGAAGACTAAACTGTGGGGGGGAGAACCTAGAATTTGACGCTAGTGGGGAACGGAGAGTTGCCGTTCTATACGTAGTATTATTCCTTATTCTATAACCAAAATGACACCTAGCGGGGGGGGTGAGGTAAATCTATCTCGGCACTGTTACGATATGGTGCGGGGCGGAGTGTCCGTTCTATGCGTAGTATTTACTATTCTTTATTCTAGGTATGCAGAGGCATAGGTACCTAGAGAGGTACCCTAATGGAAGTCACTGGAAAAACCACGTCCATAATCCCTTACGGAGTAGACAGAAGTGGTTAGGTAGGACCACGACCCATCAATGCTTGCTCAGAGTCTGAAGTGGGGCGTGATGCATACATACATGATATCACGCCCATATCCCTGAAAGGGTAGGCAGAGGTGTATAGTATGTACATGTACAGTCATGAGCAATATCATGTACACACTTTAGAACCTTGTCGCACTATCATATTTGACATTTAATGCGCCTTACGTTTTAATTTGTCAAAAAAGTTAATTTGACATGGTTTCAAAGTGTGTACATATTAGTACTCGTGACTGTACACCTAGTATCTGGACCGTATTGAACCAGCAAAAAAGAATTAAAAAGGAACGCTAGTAAAAATTAAATCACCAGTAAGACTAAAGGAGCTCCTTTATTGAAAATTATTATACAGTAAAAACTAGATTATTATTTAAGTACAATAAAATAATGAGTATTAAGTATATCAACTTATAAGTAGGTTTTATATTGTGTGGTTTGTATATCGCTTAAAATTAATAGGTCATTATAAAATCCTGAGGTCAAAATAATGTATAAGGGTGTATAAACGATTGCATAATACAGAAACTAGACAACAAAAAATCTAATTTCTCTTGTCGGGTTGTAACTTGTACGTACTCACGTGTAGGTAGGTAACTATCTTATAAAAGGTAACTTGGATGCAAATTCTCAGCGTCTACCACTTAAGGACACCGGGAATGTATTTGTCGATCAGCTGCTCGTAATAAGGCCACAGAGCTTCCACGTCGGGGATACCAGCGCTCTTCGTGTACAGGTCATATTTGCTGAAAAAAAAAAAAAAAAGTAGGTAAGTATTTTTAGTTCAATAATTAATTTTGGTAGTTTTACGTAGGACGTAGTAGTAGAATAAGTAATAGCACGTACTAGTTTGCGATACTATTATTTATTTGTGGTTTTACAAAGATTCTCCGAGTTTTTAAAATTTGTAATTTTATAGATTGCGATGCGTTCTTTACGAATTGGCTCGACCATTACCTAATAGGTAGATAATGGTCGAGCGTATCGTCATCGATACGACTGTAACACACGTTGGTCTACAAGCCAACAGTGGTTAAATACTTAGTTAATCTTTCTCTGAATGTACCTCTGGCTACCCCAATTGGGATATAGTCTTATGTATGTAACGTCTTTCCGAATTTCTACTTTGCCACTCGCGCCGACATATTGGAAAAATGGCGCCTTAAGACAGTCTAATTTCTATAAAACGTTCACTGTGTAATAAATAACCACATCTGAGGCAATACATTTGAAACTCGTGCATGTCCCATAGGTATGTGGGGCTTAGGTAAAATGAGAAAATCCAACAGGAAGCTTTTCAGATTGTTTTTGCTGGTCATAGTGTGTCTATGTACATAAATGCTAATGTATTTATCGAATAATATCTATTATTCAGTTACATAGTGAACGTGTTAAAATAACGGAGGGTTAAAAAGGAGTAGAAAAAAGATCTTAAAAAATAAAGTTAATGTATACTGACTTGAATTCTAGAACAGCATCCTCAATATCCTTGTCGCTGTCCTTCAGCAAGTGCTTGTAATCACCACCGGCGTGCCACGGGTAAAACGAATGGTACCTAGATAATGGCAATCATATTAGAACATGAACATGTGAACAAGGATATTTATCTCCTTAGTTAGTGAACACACTAACACAACACACTAGTGTGTTCCCACTTTGGGATTTATTTGGGCATTATTACCTAATGTTTAGGCAGATAAGACCAGAGTACAAGAAAGAGCAAATTGAAAAATAAAAGCAGCCAGTGTTTTTACTATTAAAGATTTCTTAACATTCCCACTTTGGGAACATTTCCCGGAATAACATTGAGGCAATGAGTGTTGTTTTGTTATTGGTCATAAGTTCATAACGTTATTGTTATTTGTTACTATAGATAACATGGATTGGCTTGCACAGCCATGAAAGAAAGTGCATTTCTTCGAGGCAATGACGTCATAAATCGTCTGGAACAGACGTATAAGGCCAAAAAGTTGAGATAACATAACATACGACCAGTGTTATATAACACAAAAATACTAAATTAGTAATATATGGTCATAGGTAAAGAATGCATGAACAGAACACCATTCGCACAGTTCATACAAAATACTACATTGACAAATGTATTAAAAGTGAAACTGTATCGGTGAAATGAAACATCATCGTGAAGAAACCCATTATATACGGGAAGATATACTTTCAAGTATATGTGGCCTTATTAGCAGGACATATCAGGTAGCCTGTACCCAATAAGGCCTTTCGGGTTGAAGGATCAGATGGCAATCGCTTTTGAAAAAAATAATGTCCGGCCAATAACTTCAGGTAAGTGAACACCTGAATAATATAATACTTCTAGTTAAACAAAAACTTTACAAAAAAGATTATTATAAAGTTAGTGATTATTTAGAAGATATGAATGCATGGGATTAACTGTCTGAGAACTGATATTAGGCAGCTAAATTACTCAATTGTATACCAATATTTTATGATTATTTTTATTTTTTTAAAGAACGTCTAGGGCCCTGTGCCGAGGTTTTTCTTGCAGCTTCTTTTCCCCGGCTATACAGGTTGTGAGAAGCTGCAGTAGTTTTAGGCGGATGAGACGTTCGTTATGTAAAAATTGACGATTCAAAGTAACTATGTTACCTACTGAATAAAGATATTTTGGAATTTGAATTTGAATAAATAATAAGTTATTTTACCAAAAGGTAGCCTAGAAGAAATTGCCTTTTTGAAATAAGGATAGAGATTGTGCTTCTTTTGTCTATTTGTGTTTATATGTTACGTTATATGCATTAAAGTGTTTTGTATCGAATAAGCGGGATACGAGAACACAGACCTGATCATGTAAAGCCCCTTCTTAGGGAACCGGGCCTTATTGTGCATAAGTACCCGGTACAGGTACTCGTCGTGACCCCAGGACATGAGTAGGTTCTCCAGCCCACAGTGTGGCTGGTACATGCCGTTGGGAGTGCTGGAACAAACATGCGCAATATATACATGAGGTATTTATATTTA
Source organism: Pectinophora gossypiella (assembly GCF_024362695.1). NCBI lineage: Eukaryota > Metazoa > Arthropoda > Insecta > Lepidoptera > Gelechiidae > Pectinophora > Pectinophora gossypiella. Next base: position 7,941,692 of record NC_065423.1, read on the forward strand.
CAGGAACCGGTGGAGGCAGATCATACGCTCCAGGTGCAACCCTGATGCTGACCACGATCCTCAGATATGAGGGACCGACCAAGAGAGAGAGAGAGATTTATATTTACATATTTAAGTATGTGGGAAAATCTACAAGTAAAAGGTCAGAAGACAATTTGCTCTCATTCTTGATATGAACTCCTAACTCATTATGTATTTTTGTTTTTTTTTTTAAGAATAAGTAGGGCCCTTTGCCGATGTTTTTCTTGCAGCTACTTTTTCTCAGCTATACAGGTTGTGAGGGCCTGTAATAGTTTTAGACAGATGAGACGTTCGTTATGTAAACATTAACGATTCAAAGTGTTACCTACTGAACAAAGATATTTTAGAATTTTGAATTTGATACATCCTACAGCGTACTGTGATCGCCGCCGTTTTTAATCTTTTTCTTCTATCGTCTGGGTTGTGAGGTGAATTACCAAACCTGAGTAACCTTGTTGTCAGGGTTATTATTAAGACGTCAAAGGCCCCAATGGCTCATGTAACGACTACCGAGTGACTCGTGACGATGGATCATTATGACTACCGTTGTAATGATCCATCCTGTTAGAAAAGGCACATTGCCTTTGTCAGTTTTTAAGACATGGTCGGGGTGATAAGCAACTGATCGCATTATATGCTTTTTATACGCCTCCACTTCAGCCGAACTCACTTGTATTTAGGGTTGTAAGTGTCAGGGTTGTTCTTGAAGCTGTCGTCTCCGTACACGATGGACTTGCCCCATTTGCAGCCGACCGCGAAGGTGTCTCCCACCACGCACCACTGCGGCTCGTTATAGAACGCCATCACCTGGACAAAACGAATGAATTGGGTTGTGTACTAGGATCAAGATAAATTATGAAAGTCTAATACCAAACTACAAGTGCTTCGGAAGGCACGTTAAGCCGTCGGTCCCGGCTGCATCAGCAGTCGTTAATAACCACCAATCCGCACTGGGCCCGCGTGGTGGTTTAAGGCCCGATCTCCCTATCCATCCATAAGCCCCAGCAGTGGGGACGTTAATGGGCTGGTTGAAGAATACCAAACTAAGGACATCTAAATCTATCGAAAAACATTTCCTTTTTTATATTTATCTTATTTATGAATTTTAATCAAGAAAAACGTAATAATAGGTACGATATTTTATCACGTTTTTCTATGATGTCACAGTGTGCTTTTTCATACAAATTCCATAGTAATTTCGTGTTTTGACTTTTATTAAAAAGTAACTCATTTGACCAGATAGAAACTAGCCTATTGTTTTTAGATCGATAAGTTATTTTACATGTTCAAAACCATATGAAGTGTTATTTTTACACAAAGTAGGACAGCTTCCAAATTGTCTGTCTGTTTCTGTGGTGTCCGGAAGTAATAAATGTTTCTTTCTTTCTTTTCTTTCTTTCTTTCAAATTCAGGGTGGCATTAAACGTAACGTAATCACTATTTCGAAAGCCTATCCTGGGTATAAGGGTCTCAAGTTTAAACTATTTGTCAAGAAAATTGCGAACCTTGCCAAGATCGTGAATAAGTCCAATCAGATGGAACCAGTCATCGTCAGGATGGTCTTCCCGGATCCTCTCGGCAGTCTGGAAGGCGTGCACGATGTTGGGCAGGTCCGTGTCAGGGTCAGACTCGTCCACCAGCTCGTTTAGTTTGATCAAAGCCTCCTTGATGGTGGCTTTGAAGTGGTTGAACTTCAGCCATTTTTCCATTTTACCTGGAAGAAGATATTGTAATTGTTTTTTACTGGTCTTTAAGAAAAAGATCGGTCGAGCTTATAACATAAGAACAATAACATGTGAATCCATACCATTTTTTAATTTTCAAATCAGAACGCGCGTCCACTTGGGCAAAATCGGAGTGTCGGCATTTATGATTGCTGTGAGGTTGTCAAAGCGCAACTCCTGGCTCGGATTTGCCAAACTTTTCTTCAAAGATTAAGTACTTAATACAGTTGCGCAATTTTATTTGTAGTATCTACATTCGTACCTTTGAGAAAATAATTTGCGAAAATATCCCATGCAGACTTGCAAATGTTTGAATTACAATTTAAAAACCTACCCTTGACGAAGTCGACTGTCATGTTGGTGTGCATGTCGTAGTATGTCTTGCGTACGCGCATCTTGATGGGGTCTTCGTCGTCAACGGAGTAGTCTCGGAACGCGTCTATTGGTTTGCCGTTGAATGAGTCTTCCGGCCGCAAAAGCAGCGACGGATCCATCATTTTCACCGGGGATTCCTGAGGAAAGTTTTTTCTTTTTAAATACAGCCTCTTTGATCGATGTCTGGTAATACCTTCAACCTATTTACACTTTACAGTATCACAATACATGGTATCTAACTTTTATAACGTAAATGCTACTTTATTATGATTCTGAATTTCATAAGTACAATGTAAATATACAGACATTTTCTGTCTTTCTCCGTCCAATTTAAGTACATATATTATGTTTATATAACTGACATACCTAATTTGTCACCAGTATACCTACTAGTTTATAGTAAGTAATAATTACTTAAGTCAAAAGTTCTTCTTTCTTTGATTTGCAATAAAGAAATATTAAAGAACGCGGTCAGTCGCATATCACCTCGACATAAAAGTATAAGAATTGTGTCCTGTCAGCATGATGAACTATCTGGAGAAAGGGTTTATCAGATATAACTTAGGACTCGAATAACTGCTTGTCGACACTTGTGGCTCTGCCTTCCCTCGGAGAGAAGGCCGGCGTAGTATATTATACAAATACGACATCGATGAGAACACAGAC